>NC_056741.1:730162502-730192502 GCF_019279795.1 Protopterus annectens | reverse complement strand
TTCATTAATTCAAACAGCACACATGCATGTCACTCACAGTGCTGTACATTTACAGTGACTGCATGTAATAGGCAGTCCATACACTGGCATTAGTACAATTGTACATTACATAGCTTATCAGTTCCATCTCTTACCAACTCAAGAACCAGTCATCCAGTCAAACTCTAATCATCAAGTCATGAAAACTGTTAAAATTACACATCACAAAGCATGCATAACACATTTGCAGACTCCAATTTACATCACATGAATTCATAGTAGCACCATGTTAGACATTATATTGAACACAAGAGACAGTCATTTTGGCATGAATCAAATTGTAACCAAAGATCAGTTCCTAGTTTTCACAGTTTATATGTGACAACTCACCGATAGTCTAACACACGACCTGTTTACTTAAGCAATTGTCTACGGTTGTAAGGGCAATAATTACAGTATGACCATATTTTTGGTCCTTTGTCCCTTCATTATTTTTTTGCATTAAAAGGTTAAGAGGCATACAACAGTAATCGCAGTGAAAAAAGCTTAAGAGGTATACAATGGTGATCGCAGTGAACGGATCCAGGAGTGGACAATAAGGTCTCTTTTCCACCATGGGACCAGACCCGTCCAACAGTATAAATAGCAGTAAGCTGAAAAAGAAAACCGAACATCGTAAAAAATATGAGAAAAAAAGTCTTAACTCTTTCCTTCCAGTTCAAGTAACTTGCTGAAATAATTAACTTCCCGTTTCTGCTGACTGGGCAAAGTCCATCTTCTGCTAGTTCAACAGAAAAGGAACCCCCTCTCATCCCCTATGTTGTAATTTAAACAGCCAGTGTACTGTTTATATACTTAATATTTGAAGGATAAATGTCTTACCATGCTCGTCCCATCTTTAAATCTGACTATTTCTCTGTGACTTACGCACAGCCAGTTTTCACAGAAACTGAAACAAATTTTCTCTCTTTTTCTGTAACTGGTGACACAATATGATACAAATTCAAATTGTTGGATGTTTTACCTGCCCCTGTCTAATTCAAGGCTGAGCCGTTATGATTGTATTCCCAGACGTATGAAGCACTACAGCAGGGAGGTGCTAAGGGTTTTGATTAATTCTTTTTCTAATGTTATTTCACATGTGGGTCCATATCTTTTGCCTACGTCTGGCCACTACTCCAATGTTTCTGTCCTACGTGCCTCTGCACTTTGTGTAGCTCTATGAAGATGGGCTGTAAAAGTTATGTCCACACACACCAGCCCTAATAACAGAAGCACCAGTAGGCGCCAGGTCTACAAATGGCATAGTCCGTCCACTGCCACCCACAGGAGCAAGTGCCACTCACAGGAGGGTGAGGGTGTGAAGGAATACTGCAACATGGAAGACATTGACATCTATGTTTATGGTAATATTTTACACAACTTTGATGTCCTCCGATTCCACTGTTGTATTATTCTGCGTGGTTTACTTCCGCAGCTCACCATGAAGGCTATCTGGTCTGGTAGACGTTTCCCTAGGAAACCATGGAAGACAGCCTGGGTCAATCCTGCTCTGGCCATTGTGATTTGGTCCAGCTTGCATTTTTTACATAAAGTCTATACTAAGGAACAACTAGCTACTTCAGTGATAGCATTGAGGTCACGTTCCATAAGTCTCCTGAAGAGGCCATCGCTCTTCTGTAGTCAGCTGTAATACTATCATGCAATGTGTTTCCATGGTACAGGTAGAAAAATGTAATTACCTTTGAGAAAAGAGGCTGAAATGTTCAGTATGACCACTATTTTCCACATAGCCCTGGGGTGCAAAGAGACAAAATTCTGAACTGATTTACACTTGGTGTTACGGGCATAAAACCAAATCAGTCTGTGCACATCCAGAGTATGGATAACTATACCTATCACCCTTCAGTTTAGGGAAAAAAGTGGGTTGGTGTATGGCCTGCTTCAGGGATAGGTCATTCATCACTGCCATGAAGGACGGGTTGGTCCTGAGCGAAAGCCTGTCAAGATGGAAGGTTATGAGACATGGGTCAGACATTACATCTTCTAGATAGGAGACCCTCCAGTCTGAGGTTACAGCCCATCAAATGACAGTGCTTCATGTGTAAACATTTAGGTGGGGCTTTGCCATCTGGCTCAAAGGGGGCTATGTTGAGTAGTTTGAACTTCTAGTTAAATAACCCATGGAGGAGGTGTCTGTTTCATATGGGGTCTTAGGTGGAGAACCCCTTTCCGGTAGGTTTTGATAAGGGTGGATCCAGGGTGAGACAAGTTGAGATATCGAAAAAAATGTCATTTTATAGTACAGTATGCACCTGTCTGTATTGGTTTACACACAAGACAGGATTAGAGGGATGTCACTTTCCTCGTGCTCCAAACACCTGGTAAAACTGTATGGAAAATATTTTCCTCTTCGATAGGCAAGATTTCCTTGTGCATCTATGATCCCTCGTGTTTAGTTGGTCCACTGAGTGGGGTAACTTGTTGTGATTGACCTATGAAGAGGGAGCCAGTGCTGTCTTGGCCAGTAGTGAGTCAACATAAAGATATATGCTTCATCCAGCTTAAATTTTCAGCTGCACATTTCAAAATAATGGGAAGGGTGGTAAAGCATGCAGAAATTTCCCCTGCCAAGAGGTGGAGAGGCCATCTGTTACCACTGCCTTTGATTCTGTTGTCCTGCTGCAATGCCAGCCAAGTTGCCTGTTGGAAAAGGTGAACAGGTGCATTTCAGGTATGCCCCACCAGTGGTCCAGTTCAGGTAAGATCTCTGAAGCAGTACAGAATGCCTGGGGGCATCCCAGTGGGTGTCACTTTAAATTGGTCAATAAGGGCTGATCGTGCATATTGAGGCAGTGCTCCAATGCACATAAAACAGTTAATTTACTTTAACTGTAGTGAGCTATTTAGAGTATAGGGGTAGTATCACCTATTACCATCAATAGCTGGTGATATTATCAGTCCAAATTCGGTCAATCGAAAAAAGTATAGAGTGTCATAATTTACTTACCCAGTCCACATTAGCACATGTGCTGTTTCAGCCTGGATGTTTACTATCACCAAATTGTGAAATATGTCTAGCAGTCACCATAGTCTTCTCAGGACGTTCACACCTAGCAATATTCTTTGGTATGTCAGGTATAGATATGGGTTGCGTTTTCAAGATGCCTCGCTTAGCTTTTATAACTTCCAACATCAGGTCATATATGTAGTCAAACTTTCTCTTCTCAAATATTGGTTTGGCTACCCATTCCTGTTTTGCTTTCGGGTACACCATGCGATACCTAAGCTCTCCCTTTGCTGCTGACTTCTCTGTAGGGAATCTCACCACTGCTTGCTCACAATGAAGGTTCTCATTATGATCCAGGATGGCAAGTATGATTCTTGCTTTCATCCCTGCAAAACTAAAGTGCTCAGACTTGGGGCAATACTTGCACAGTAATGCATGGAACACCTCGAGGTTACCAGTGTGGCAGAATTTGGTGATGCGCTTCAAATCTTTAATGAGAAATTTGTTTGCAACAATTCTCTTCAATGCACTGTGACATGCATCATCTTCTTCTAGCCACTTTGTCTCATCTCCATCAATGAGTGGCATTTCATGTCCACAATTGGAAACCTTCTTGCCATCACCCCAACTGTGTTGGTCGGTTACATGGTAGAGCAATGACAACCATTTCTCCTCTAGTACGACATCATCCCCTTCACACTTTTCAGCACAGCACCACAGGTGATTTGAAATACTGTGGCACCACTGCAGTAAGTCTTGCTTGCCTCTCCTTTTCCCAGCTTCAGTGATTTTCTTAGTCAAATTTTTGGTCATATTCCACACATCAAACTGATGATCCACCTTTGGAAATTCTGTGCGCATCAATAACCTTATCCCAGGATTTATGTCTGTCGCCACAAGGCTTATATTCACATTCTTATCCAGCAAGTTTTTCATGCACTTCTTAAAAGCTTTCTTCTCCAATGCCACTGAGGATACACCGCTGCAGACCTGCTCCAGACAGAAATCGACAATGAATCCAGAATCCAGGTCCATCATGCTATAGCAGCAGTACTTGGCAGAATAACCTGGACTATCACACCGCCCATCTCCAGCTAACCTTACTTCCTTACCCATTGCATCTTCTAGCAGACAAGTCTGATGCTGTGTCCAAGTATGCTGCAAAACTGGGAATAAATACTCTCGTTGAATAGAATAGAATGTGGTTTCACTTGTAAATACCTGTCCTAGATAAGCACAGAATCGCGCTATATGTGCATATGTACTTCCACTGAAAAGTACAGATGAGGCAAGTAGAAGATTGCCAGCTGGCATTCGCCCTATTAATGGTTGACTTTCCCAATGCAGAACTTCGTGTCCACTAATGCATGATACCTTCACTGAGTCATAGGATCCCAACTTCACTTTTTTCAGTTCCACAGCTGGTGTGTGGCATTGTGGACATGTCAGTTTTAACAAAACGCAATCCAGGCAGGACTCAAACACAATGAACTTTGATTCACTTACCATCTTCTCATCTTCGTCCTGTTCCAGCACTGTGTCTTCCATCTCTGACGTAGACAAGTTGTCAGAAGTGTACAACTAGTCGGGATCCTTTTCAACATCATCTGTCCACTGAGAAAGTGGGGAACTGCTATGCATGCTCATGTTATGGACGTCCTTATGTAGCTTGACCGGAGTACTGCAATCTGTCATCTCCACAGCGGTGTACGCACTGTAGCTACACGTGGCCTCTTCAGTGCAACTCTCATCCTTTTCATTGTGGCATGTACTCTCAATCACGAGATGATTGGCATTAGTGAAACTGTGCTGTTCTGGTTCGGGCTTACTCAATTCTGTTTGTACAACCTTGGAGTTTTTGAAGTATGTGTTATCTATCAGTGGTGAGACTCCTACTTCTGGAACCTGTACAGCTGCATCAATCATAGTGCGTGGTAGTGTTTGAAAGTCCATTAGCTTGGCTTGAATTCCTATGCTTCTACCTTTCTTTTGGCAAAACTTTGTCTGGCATGCAACTGTACTCTGACTGCAAATCCCAATCTCCATTGCGTACACTTCCATGCCTTCGACTACCTCTTCATACAATTCTGTCGCTTGAACCTACAATCACATAACAATTGTTAATCAGTCAGTGCTCGACTAATGACACAGTTTAAATATACAAGTGTAAAACTCGACACACATATTATCACTGTCATGACAGCATAAGCATTCAGATCGCTCTGATCCTGAGTCAATATATTCAATGGACTCATAATGAACTCCAGACAAAAATTTTCATTTAGAATTATTTTGATTCCTCAGACTACCATAACCTCACCAGTAGACTAAATGCTTATCCACACATACATATTCCACTAGGTTTTCATCAAAACTTACCTCCACAGATTCTTGACTCGCTTGGCAGTCTTCCATTTGGTGTTCCACCAAGTTGTGTCTTGACGCGTCATTATCAGGATCCTGTTGATTCTGTAGCTGGACATGCATATTACTCTGCAACAGATGCAAATTATGACTCATTAAAATTACATTCACCTGAGTAGTGAGTAATGATGTGTATGCTGAGGAGACAATACAATTACACTCACCTTGCATTGGACAGACTGTTGCTCTGTCACAATGTCTTGCAGTGTAGGCTGCATTGTACTCAGAAGGTCTTCAATAAGCTGCATGGAAAAGTAGATTCATTAATTGTTGCAAATTGAAATGCATACAGTGCCAGTATCCCACTAAGCAAATGACAGTAGGCTGATTAAACCTTTCAGTGCTCCAACCTATGTTCTTACCTTCTGATGCTGTTTCTGCTGCAACCGATGTACTGAAGATGTCCGTGTCTTGCTGGTCGAAAGAGCGAAAATTGATGGTACTGCCCCTTTTATTAATCTCCAAATTGGACGCTTGGGCTTCATCTCATCAGGAAGTAGCTGATGCTGGTAGTCAAGGTGAAACTGGCTCTCCTCAAAATGTTTGGAGCAGAGGAAATATTGTGGTTTTGCACTACTCAACGCTTCCTTAACAAACTTTGGAATGCTACCGACATCTCTACCACAGTTAATCACCCACTATCTACACAGGTTGAGGTCACGTAGAAAACGATGGAATGATACCCCCTGTGGCAGATTGTCTTAGCGCATACTACAGTTGACTGCAAAGCAGGATGGCATTTTCATGATGACTTAATAAAAATAAAAAGTACTATATCAAATCACATACAGGAATCACAGCACTCATTCATGGCAAACTGATTAGACTGCATGATAGCATTGGTACAACCTGTAAGACTTCAACGGTTCGAATCGATGTTCAATGAAATATCCAACTTTAAGAACGGATGCCTTCATGTGACACAGTCATGAAATACATATGTCAGTGTCAGTCATCCACCTTAGTTGCTCTGCAGTGAAAGTTTATCCTTGTTCCCAGGCTTTACTTGACACATGAAGTAGACAATCCCTCTGATTCAAACCAGGGCACTGTAAAACAATACTTTTCTACATTAGCAATGTAGAAGGAGTTTTAATTCAGGTGAATTTCTCCCCTTACCTCAACTTCAACACTTTCTGCTGCAAATACGTGCAATCACCAAGCTGGGAATATAGTGATCGTATGGTAACTTTGCTACAGTCAAAAACCTTAAGGAATTCCTTAGTCTTACATATGCGGTGTGTTACACGCATGTACAGAATTAAAAAAACACTTCTAGGACCACATACATTTAGTTTGTCTGCATGGTGGGCTACAGGAAGAATGCACTGATGGACATTCACCATGGATTACAAGTTGTGCAAATATTGCTGTAGAAAGACACCATCACCATGATGATATACAACAGTCAAAAGGGCTGTAAGTACGTACACTGCTCTAAGAGCACTGTTAATTTAAGGCAATGGTAGACAGAAGCACACATGAAACATTAAGTATTCAATTCATAATGATTCACACACTTTATTACTACACAAATTTCAAAATAAGGTAGGGTATACAGGCTTTGAAAAGTAAAATCCATTTTGTCAATTGTGACAAACAAAGCACAGCTATAGTAAGACTACTTTAATTGACATGTCAGTGTTCTGAAAAAATCCATAGTCCCTCAAAAGGTTTAAATCCCATGTAAGAATCACCATCCTCACATGGAAACTGTGCTCGAATTCGCAACACGACACAAGCGGGAAGCACCATGCGATTTCCAAATCCCAGCCTTCAATTGTTATGTACCCACAACACATATGCACGGTACACCAAAGCCCGAAATACAACCTGAAATACAGACCATTGCTGTTGTTACAGACAGAGACACAGAGACACACAGACAGACAGAGACACACAGACAGACAGAGACAACTTACTTGTTTGTCCACTGTGTTGGTTGGTAATGCCCTCTACAGTGACACAGAAGCCTGAATATCGTTTTTAAAATGTGTATAAAGGCACGCCGATTCAAACTCTGGATGCACAGTTATGCATGCAGTGTGATCCGATGTTGAAGTTATTTCTGCCCATTTTTCAATTGCTCGTGGGGATGACACACAACTTAGGCATTCGCGCGACGTGGTCATCATTGTGCATTTGCCACATAAGCACCATGTCATACTTGACAGACTGCTGCGGTCAGGGTCCGGATAAGGCTGTTCATTCTCACCACTGTTGCACAAACGGTGCTGCTTCCTTGGCTCTCCAGGTCGATACCTGGGCTCATATTGGTAGCCCTGTCTTGCACTACTTTGACCGTGCCCTGCCATGCAAGCTGTTACATTGTGGAAGAGAATAAACAGCCAAAGAATTGCATGAGAATTGTCCAATGCAGAAAAAATAAATGTGTTCAGCATCCACAATATCGCATGCACATATACGTCCATATATACGGCAGACTGGCCGAAAAATCCATCACCCTCACTGAAGACGCCATTGACAGTGTTTCAGTTCAGTAATGGGCAAAGTAAGGTATAACTATACATAACATAAGGCATGTAATGACATTACAAAAGAGGAATGTAAGTAGAATCAGCAGTCCAGCAGGCATAGCATGAGCAAATAGAATGTAGTTGCAGAAATATAAGCTGATGATCTTCCAGAAAACCCAGAACACACAATGTAATGGTTATGGGAAGGCCTACATGTCCTTTGAACCAATTGTGGTAATAGGCAAATGTAGGTATAGAATTCAGACAATTGTGCAGTGTGACTGAAGTACTGTTAACGCACAGTCTGTTTTAATATGGCAAGACTGTAGCACTAGAGATTTGCATTCCAGAAATACTGTTAGGCAAAAGCAAATGTGAACATGCTTGCCATTCCACTTCCCATTCCCTTGAAAATGACACTTTGCCACTGTTCTGAAACCCTCATTCAAATAAATTGCACTGTTGCAACTGATGGAGAAACTTCAGCCTTGGGCTGATTTCAGATAGGGCCATGGCTTGCATACATGTATTCAGATTTCCAAACATGATTCCATGCAAGTGTAATAATTGCAATGCACCTTTATGACACCACGTTTTTAAATCACTACCTTGATTTTTTTCCCAGTGCACAAAGGCACAATGTAGCATCCTCCATTTAAATAAAAAGAGATATACCTAAGTGTTGGGTGTTCCTGACAAACAGAACTTTGAATTGTAATTTGTATATAGTCTGTTTTTGTACACAATGTCTGTGCTTCAGACAATATTTTTATAGTCACGGAATGTGCTTGTGTGCAATGTACTGCATTCACCCTCAGTCAGTCAGTCACTCACTCACTCACTCACTCACTCACTCACTCACCCTCAGTCAGTCACTCTTTCACTCACCCTCTCCAGTCACTTCATTCACTCACCTTCACTCACTCAACTTCACTCACTCACTCACTCTCACTCACTTCACTCACTCTCCCTCAGTCACTCACTCACCCTCAGTCACTCACTTCACTCACTCACCCTCAGTCACTCACTCACTTCACTCACTCACTTCACTCAGTCACTCACTCACCCTCAGTCACTCACTCACTCACCCTCAGTCACTCACTCACCCTCAGTCACTCACTTCACTCACTCATGCTTAATCACTCACTTCGTTCACTAACCCTGAGTCACTCACTTCACTCACTCACCCTCACTCACTTCACTCACTCACCCTCAGTCGCTCACTCACCCTCAATCACTCACCCTCAGTCACTCACTCACACTCATTCAGTCAGTCACTCACTTACCCTCAGTCAATCAGTCACTCACTCACCCTCAGTCAGTCACTCACTCACCCTCACTCACTCTCTCATCCTCAGTCACTCACCCACTCCACTCACTCCCTCACCCTCAGTCACTCACCCACTCCACTCACTCCCTCACCCTCAGTCACTCACCCACTCCACTCACTCCCTCACCCTCAGTCACTCACCCACTCCACTCACTCCCTCACCCTCAGTCACTCACTCACTCACCCTCACTCACTCACTCACTCACTCACTCACTCACTCACTCACTCACTCACTCACCCTCAGTCAGTCACTCACTCACTCAGCCTCAGTCACTCACTCACTTCACTCACTCACTTCACTCACACACCCTCAGTCACTCACTTCAGTCACTCACCCTCAGTCAGTCACTCACCCTCAGTCACTCACTCACCCTCCCTCAGTCACTCATCCTGAGTCACTCACTTCACTCACTCACCCTCAGTCACTCATGCACTCACCCTCAGTCACTCACTCACTCACTCACCCACTTCACTCACTCACCCTCAGTCACTCACCTACTTCACTCACTCACTCAACCTCACTCACTCACTCACTCACTCACTCACTCACTCACCCTCAGTCACTCACCCACTCCACTCACTCCCTCACCCTCAGTCACTCACCCACTCCACTCACTCCCTCACCCTCAGTCACTCAGCCACTCCACTCACTCCCTCTCCCTCACTCACCCACTCCACTCACTCCCTCACCCTCAGTCACTCAGCCACTCCACTCACTCCCTCACCCTCAGTCACTCACTCACCCTCAGTTACTCACTCACTCACTCACTCACTTCACTCATTTCACTCACTCACCCTCAGTCACTCACTCACTTCACTCACTCACCCTTAGTCACTCACTTCATTCACTCACCCTCAGTCACTCACTTCAGTCATTCACTTCAGTCACTCACCCTCAGTCAGTCACTCACCCTCAGTCACACACTCACCCTCAGTCACTCACCCTCCCTCAGTCACTCACCCTCAGTCACTCACTCACTCACTCACTCACTCACTCACTCACTCACCCACTTCACTCACTCATTCACCCTCAGTCACTCACGTACTTCACTCACTCACTCACTCACCCTCAGTCACTCACTCACTCCACTCACTCACTCAACCTCAGTCACTCACCCCACTCCACTCACTCCCTCACCCTCAGTCACTCACCCACTCCACTCACTCCCTCACCCATGCCACTCACCTACTCCACTCACTCCCTCACCCATGTCACTCACCCACTCCACTCTCTCCCTCACCCACGTCACTCACCCACTCCACTCACCCAGTCACTCAGTCAGTCACACACTCACACACTGTCACTCACACACTCACACACTCACCTATCTTACAGTAAAACAATAAGATATTAATACTGCAATAGGGAATGGACGGCAAACTGAAAACAGGTTCATAGTTACTGGTTATCTTCACGAGAAATAAGTGCGTCATCCACCCCATTTGCAACTCATACAAGAAGCATACATCCCAAAGCTATGGAAAGTATCATTCATAATCCCTCTTCATAAAGGAGGAAACTCCTATGAATTCTCTAACTTCTGCCCCATAGCTGTCCTACCCCCCTTATCCAAAATACTTGAGCAGTGTATTCACTCCCAAGTTATGCAATTTCTAAACTCTAACCACCTCCTCTCTCTCCCACACAACACGGATTCAGACAGCACCATAGCACTACAACCGCCCTTCTGTCCTTCACAAATACAGTTAACCTACACAGAAACAATAACAAATTCGTATCAGCAATTTTCCTAGACCTGTCCAAGGCATTCGACATGGTGTTACACTCCATGCTACTAGAATCTATGTCCTCCCCATCCTTTGCCCATTCAACTTTAGCATGGTTCAAATGCTACTTGTCAGACAGACAACAATCTGTCCAGTGGAAAAACACTCTATCTCCCCTACTCCCAACCACAATAGGAGTGTCTCAGGGATCAATATTAGGCCCCCTACTCATCTCCATATTTACTAACAGCCTACATACCACCACCCAACATGCCTCACTCATTCAATATGCAGATGATTCAACTCTCATCTGTTCTGGACCATCCCTCCTTATCCTCCAAAAACTCACCCAGGAATCCTTCACATCGATTGAAAACTAGATCACCCAGATCCAGCTCATTCTAAATCCCAACAAGACTAAAGTACTTATATTCGCCCCCAACAAATACAAATGTAACCATCCTCCATTCACAATCACATCCAAGAATGGGACTAACATCTCTCCAACTGACCACATTAAACTCCTTGGTGTAGAAATTGACAACAAACTACTGTTTGATATCCACATCTCACAAACAATCAAAAAGGTCCACAAAAAAATGGGCACACTTTATAGACACAAAAAATTTCTAACTGATCAGGAACGAATTACTCTTGCCCAAACTCACCTGCTATCCACCCTTATGTTTGCCGCACCTATTCTTACCCTGACAAGAAAACATGACCTTAATCTACTTCAGTCTTGCTACAACAAAATCGCCAGATTTGCCAATAACTCCAGCTACAGGACCCACCACTGTCAGGCACTACTTCGACTGAAATGGCTAGAACTTCCACAACTATTGAAATACCACCAATTAACACTTGCCTACAAGATCTTAACTACCCTGACAAAACCCCATCTATTAACCAACTACTAACCAAGTACATCTCAAATTGCCCCCTCCGCTCTTATGAAAAAACACTCCTTTGTATCTCTAAAGCCAATAACACTGCAGGAAAGGCCCTGTTCTCCCACAACATAGCCAGAAACTGGAACAACCTCCCCACTTCTTTAACCTCTGCTCCTTCGCTCACCATATTCAAAAATTCTCTCAAAGAGCACCTAAAGAATAAATGGTTATGCCCCTGCATCACATAACAATCCACATCTTCAATCTATATGCTGTAAGCATCAGGAATCTAATGCAAACCTAGAATTGTAATAAGTTGTTTCTCTACATCCTATTTCAAGACTTGTTATTATGTTATTTCAGTACAATATCTCAGTCTCTTACTATTTAATGCATCACATTTAACTGTAAGTATGTTGTTTCTCTATGCTCTACTTTTGACTTGTTGAATCAAGACAATACCTTAGTACACTGTAATGTTTTCCTGCTCTTCGTTAAATCTAAGTATCCTTCATGTAATATGTAAATGTTTTATCATGTCAGTTTCTATGATAACTTGATGGAGCTTTTCTCCCCGGGCCTCCGCTGTAAATGGACATGTGTCCAATCGGACTATCCCGGCTAACAAATGTAAAATAAAATAAATAAAATAAGTACAGTTTCACACATGCATTTATGTACAGTCTGAGTAGAACCCACAGCCTTCCGTATCAAAAGCAGATACACTACCTGTTGTGATATTAGCAATGTGAGTAGAACCCACCGCCTCCTGCATCAAAAGCTAAAACACTACCTGTTGTGATATTACAATGCAAGCAGACATAAGCAGCACTAAACTTTTGCGCCCCTGCATCTCGCAGCTCCTTGTAAAATCTACTCGATCAGCTGTATCTATGAACTTCGCAGCACAAGAAATCCCGAATGAGGGAACATTTCCCCCTTGCTTGCAGTCTCACACACACACACACACACACACACACACACACACACACACGTGCCCCTTGCTTGCAGATCACAGACCCCTTGCAGACAAAAAATGCACATGTTCTTGAATACACCTTCCTGATTGTATATAATTATATTCCTTGTGCAATGCAGTACAGTTTTAGTGGGTGTTTTAAATTTGAACATTTTTCGTGAAAACAGTGAAACAAAATGCATGCACCAATAATGACAATACTGCCCAATTCTGAACATTTCCATCACAAGTCGAGTCAGACTGCTACAGACCACCAGAATCAGTACATATGCACAATATCTGAATTAAAAAAAAAGTCATGTCAATAATTCCACATTAAAGAGATCTGTAACCAATGGAGAGATTACTGCTAGCAAAAAATTTAATAAGTCATAATGTCATCAACAAATAAAGTCCCTGTTGCCTTAGTGGAATAAATTGCATTACACTAAAACAATAAGCTAGTAATACTGTAATAGGGAATGGACGGCAAACTGATAACAGGTTCATAGTTACTGATCATCTTCACCAGGATGGAGTGCATCATCCACCACATTTGCAATGCAGTACAGTTTCACACATGCATCAATGTACAGTGTGAGTAGAACCCACAGCCTTCTGCATCAAAAGGAAATACACTACCTGTTGTGCTATTAGCAATGCAAGCAGACATAAGCAGCACTAAACTTTTGTGGCTCTGCATCTCTCAGCTCCTTGTAAAATCGACTCAGCTGTATCTATGAACTTCACAGCACAAGAAAATCGGTAAAGAGGGCAAAGTTCACTCTTGCTTGCAGGCACACTTGCCCCTTGCTGACAGACACAAATTCACATAGACACACAGACACACACTTGCCCCTTGCTGACAGACACACATTCACACAGACACACACTTGCCCCTTGCTGACAGACACACAGACACACACTTGCCCCTTGCTGACAGACACACAGACACACACTTGCCCCTTGCTGACAGACACACATTCACACAGGCAGACAGACACACACTTGCCCCTTGCTGACAGACACACATTCACACAGGCACACACTTGCCCCTTGCTGACAGACACACATTCACACAGGCACACACTTGCCCCTTGCACACAGACACACATTCACACAGACACATAGGCACACAATTGCCCCTTGCACACAGACACACATTCACAGAGACACACAGGCACACACTTGCCCCTTGCACACAGACACACATTCACACAGACACACAGACACACACTTGCCCCTTGCACACAGACACACAGACACACACTTGTCCCTTGCACACAGACACACACGTGCCCCTTACACACAGACACACACTTGCCCCTTGCACACAGACACACACTTGCCTCTTGCACACAGACACACACTTGCCCCTTGCACACAGACATACAGACATACACTTGCCCCTTGCACACCGACACACAGACACACACTTGCCCCTTGCACACAGACACACACAGACACATACTTGCCCTTGCACACAGACACACTTACACCTTGCACACAGACACACACTGACACACACACTGACACACACACACAGACACACACAGGCGGACACAGAGACACACACTTGCCGTTGCTTGCATGCATTTACACACACACACACACACACACACACACACACACACACACACACATACACACTCACACACACACACATACACACACCTTGGCGTTGCTTGCATGCATTCACACACACACACACACACACACACACACACACACACACACACACACACTTGGCCCTTGCATGCATTCACACACACACACACACACACACACACACACACACACTTGCCCCTTGCATGCATTCACACACACACACACACACACACACACACACACACACACACACACACACACACACACACACACACACTTGCCCCTTGCTTGCATTCACACACACACTTGGTCCCTTGCTTGCATACACACAGACACACACACCTTGCTTGCAGTCACAATCTGGACATTGAAACAGCATTGAAACAAACATTCAAAGGCAATACATTTAGCCAGTGGCAGTTAAAGTTTAACTTTAGGTTTGGGTTATTTTCAAATCACAGGCCCCTTGCACACGAAACATACACATGTTCTTGAATACACATTCCTGATTGTATATAATTAGAATCCTTGTACAATGCAGTACAGTTTAATTGGGTTTTTAGAAATTATGAATTTGAATATTTTTCCAGGAACATTGAAACAAAATGCATGCACCAAAAATGACAATAATGCCCAGTTCTGAACATTTCCATCACAAGTCTAGACAGATTTCTATAGTCCACCAGTATCAGTACATATGCACAATCTCTGAAGTAGTAAAAGACAAGTGAAAATTCCACATTAAAGAAATCTGTAACTAATGGAGAGGTTGATGCTAGCGAATAAAGTCATTATGTCATCTACAAATAGTGCCTGTTGCCCTTGTGGAATACATTGCCTATCTTACACTAAAACAATAAACTAGTAATACTGAAATAGGGAATGGACTGCAAACTGATAACATGATCCTAATTACTGGTTATCTTCACAAGAAAGGAGTGCATTGTCTACCCCATTTGCAACACAGTACAGTATCACAAATGCATCTATGTACAGTGTGAGTAGAACTCACAATCTTCTGCATCAAAGCATAAACACCACCTGTTGTTCTATTAGCAATAAAACTAAATAACTTAAACTGCACAATGGGCGTGAAGAGCAGCACAGGTAAAAACAATTTACCAGTATTTTTCGAGATGATCCTTAAATTAGTCCTGCCAAGACTTTTTCAAAACACAATGCATTTCCTGTTCTGTTTAAATAAACTCGCGATAATGTAATCAATTAACTAATTAAACGCATTTATGTTTAAAGCTATATTGCAGTGTGTTAAAAGCGAGTCATTTTATAGCATTACAGCTTTTCGTATTCTACAATATATAATGTATGTAAATAATAATAAGAATAAGACAATATATATTGAATATGTAATAAAGGTGACGCCAAACAAATACAAAATAAAATTCATGTAATATCGTGCTTGAACATTGCTGAGTCTTATATTACTCTGAGACCAAATGGATACTATAGTTCATTAGAAGAATTGTTTATATGTATATGAATATATATGCAGCGCCGTGCACCCAAACAGAACCAGAAATGCATTGTTGTGTTTTTACGAAGAAAAGTTTGGCAGTTATGACGCTATGTGATTTTATTTGTTTTCTAAATAGCGTTCTTGCAGGAAGTATGCAGAGGACTAATTTAAGGATCATTGAAAATACTTGCCATCCACCCTACCAACCGTATGCTGATTCGTCTGGTGTTGAATTCTTGTTTTGGTTTGGTTGTGTAATAAAAGCGAACAAGCAGGATAAAACTTTTAGCCCCTGCATCTCTCAGCTCTTTGTAAAATCTCTGCTCAAATCAGCTGTGTATCTGAACCGCAGCACAAAGTGAAGAGCAAGAATTTACCTTGCTTTTGGTCACACACAGGCTTGCCTTGTCAGCCACCTCTCAACCGTGCCTTGGGTCCTCGGTTTACCGGGAGATTTTGGGAGGGTTCAAATGAGAGGGTGCCCGCGATTTCGATGGCACCTTCCAGTCAATTTTTCCTTTTGTTTTCTTTGTTTTAATTTCCGGCATTAGAGCTGGCGTCATCACGTCTGCGCGATGATGTGTCGGCTCCTCATGAAAGCTCAGCCTCTTGCTTGATGATGTCAACCCCAGCCTGTGTCGAGTTGAGCACAGGAGCTTCGCGTTCTGGCATGACTGGCGCTCGTCTGGCGGGAACGGCAACAAGCGGTTGCGCGGTTGCGTGCCGATTGCATAAAAACTATGGATGAATGAATCTAATATATCGCTGAAGAACTTCTTGTGTGTGACTTCTACTATGTCTTTGGATAATTAGAAGATTTTATTTTAGGAATGTTTTATTTACTTATTTAGAAATGACTGCAGAAGCAAGTGCTTTTTTTTTTTTTTTTTTAGTTTATTTTAATATGGCTGGTGAGGCTTATTACTTTTACTTTAACAACGGCTCAGCACTGCAAGAAAACTGTGATGCATGAGCAAGGCAAATATTTTGCTTGTTTATGTGCAGTGTGTGTGTCTTGCGACAACGGAAACGCTGTGCTGTGGTTGTACTTCATTTAAAAATGGCTGCATTTTGTTTTACTCATTAACACTAATGGCTGGTGTCAGAGACAAAAATGTGTAACTTTTACTTAAAAAAAAAAACAGCTGCAAAAACTATGATAGCCAGGCAGGCGAAGCTATGCTTTACTGCGGGTCTTATGGGGATATGCTTTCAGCAACTGCGGCTGCACTTGTTTTCATTTTGCCGCGTCTGCCTGCATTTTATATGTGAAACCAGTACTTCACTTGTTGATTATGACTGGTTAGCAACAGGTTTTTATTTTTAATGCCTGAGGAGAAGCCTTGTACTTCCTGTAAAAACAGCTGCAGAAACTGTGCTCGCTTTAATGGCTGGACTCTGAGGCGAGGCTGTGCACTTCCATTTGCCGCTTTAACAGTGGAGACGCGGGTGTTTACTGCCAGGATATATGCTTTAACTCTGTGTAACTTTCGTTTTATATTCTACAGTGCTGCTTTGCACTTTCATTTTGTTAAAGCTGCCTCCATTTTATATATATGAAACTGCTTTACCTTTACCGTGTGGCAGGAATACATTAAAAGATGGCTCAATTTTTAATGTCTGGTGAAACATGTGCATTCTTTGAGGAGCGGCTGCCGTGCTCTCTGAGCAGCTGTGGCCTTTCATTTTATTTTAAATGCTGCGGGAAGCAGGATACGCCGAGCGAAGTGTACTTTCATTTACTGCGAAGCGATTGCTAATAGGTGAGGTTTGAGCAGAAGTGTGCTTTCATTTTACCAAGAAACTGTCGTTACTTCGAACACACTTTAAATGCCTGCAGGATACATCAGCAAGTGTACTTTAATTTTATTGCAGAAATTGTAACTGCTAATGGGTGAAGTTCAGGCAAGTAGTGTGCACTTTCATTTTACTGCAGAAGCTGTGTTTTAATGGGTGAGGTTTTGAAGAGCAAGTGTGTATTCATTTCTCTACAAATTGTGCTTCTTCTAAAACTGTTAACTGCCTTTAATGGTGAGGTTCTGAGCAAATGTGTGTGTAAATAAATGCAGTTGTGATTTAAAGGAATAACCATAGTTTTCAATGTCCAAAGTTTTATGGAATGTTTCTCTCATACTTTTGGTCAGTTCCTCTTAAAATTGTGGTTTCTAACATCAATGAGAGGATTGAACTGAATTCACGCTACCAATAATGATAGCCATTTCAGTTTTCAGTCTTCCTATCTTTCAGGAAATTGTGGTAACATAGACATTTATTCTAGTAACTTTCTAGATTATACAAGCAATGTTTAAAAATGTGTCCCTAGTTTTGGGCTCCCCAATAAATATGGCTTTCATGTTTCTTGTGTGCTGCATAGTTCTTCAGGGGCAGAGAAGTTTGGTACTTGTTGTCTGCAAGTCCATTTGTGTTAGCGCTGTGGAGTAAAATACTTGCGTTTGTGCAGAAGGCTGTGTAGGTTCGATTTCCCATGGTATATAGATGGATTGTTGATACTGCTTGTACTTTTAAAGGGTTGATTCTGCAGTCCACAAGAATATCTATTTATGGAGATACCTAGTAACTATGAACCTGTTATCAGTTTGCCCTTACATTCCTATTGCAATATTACTAGCTTTTTTATTTATTTATTTTTGGAGAACAATGTATTCCTCCAAAAGGGCAACAACCCTTTATTTATATATAGATAAAACTATGAAATAATAAGTTGTTTGCTGGCGAAGCAACCTCTTCATTAGTTACATCTTACATCTGTCTTTATGTGGAATTGTTGGAGTAACTTCTGCAAGTGTGTATGTTATATGGACTGATGGACTGTAAAAGTTAGAAATTACACTTTTTATGATGGAAATGTTATAAATTGAACAGTTTTGTCATTTATTGGTTTATGCATTTTGTTCGCATCGCCTACTGGAAAAATGTTCAAACAATGAGCTGCTATAAAGTCTGTAAGTGTGCTGTATTAAGAATATAATTTAATAAGTTAGGAAGATTGTATCAAAGAATAAAACATATGTAACTTATACTTGTTTTGTGCAAAGGGGCCTATGATGTGAAAATAGCCCAAAGGTATTTATCCACCGCTGGCAAAATGCATTTTTACTTGGATGTGGTGTAGGTTTCAATCTGTTTCTACAATGAATGTGATTTCAAGGGCAGAAAGTTTTAATGCTAAGTCTATTTCATTGTGACACAGTGTTGTTGCTTTTACATTTAACAATTTCTATTAGTGTTTTACATTGTGATATAAATGTAAATAAATCCAAATAATCATCATTAGAAGTAAACGGTATGCATTAGTGTTTATGATACCGTGGATAAAATATAGCCAGGTAATAGAGGCATTAGGAATGGCTGCAGAGACTCTGGTGCCATATGTGTTGTATCTGTTCTTCAATTTGTGTTGTTATCCACAATTCATTGGGTGGGTGGAACCACATAATTATATATGCAAATTTTGTATTGGTGGCGTAGATTTGTACCTATTTTCATGTGCCTTGTCCAATTTTGATGTTTCAGGTAGGAAATTGTGACATACACACACACACAAACACACCTTGCAGTCAAAATCTGGATTTGTGAAACTTCTGTGAAACAAAGGATTCAAAGAAAATACATTTAGCCAGTGTACAAGTTTAACTTTAGGTTGGGTTTATTTTTCTGAAGTGGCAAAATTTCACCCTTGCCTTTGATCACAAACACCCACACTTGCCTTTGTTGCATTCTCACACACCACACACACTTGCCCTTGCTTGCATTCACACACACACACACACACACACATTTGTCTACTTGCATTCACACACACACACACTTGGCACCTTGCTTGCATACACACATGCGACACACACAGACTTTTAAGACGCACTCACACTTGCTTGCAGCCAAGGGACATTGAAACAGCATTGAAATAAACATTCAAAAGAAAATCTGTAGTGGCAGTTAAGAAGTTTAACTTTAGGTTTTGGTTATTTTCAAATCACAGGCCCCTTGTACATGAAACATACCATGTTCTTGAATACTCGTTCCTGATTTTATATAATTAGATTCCGTGTACAATGTTTTACAGATTAATTAGGTTTTTTTAGAAATTATGGTTTTGTTGTTTTCACAGAACAGTGAAAATAAATGCATGCAAAAATATTAATAATGCCCAATTCTGAACATTTCCATCTGAAGTCTAGACAGGCGTCTACAGTCCATGATATCGGTACATATGCACAATCTGAGTAGTAAAAAGGCAGTAAAATTCCGATACCAAAGAAATTTAGCAGAAAAACTAATGGAGGTTGATGCTGGTAACAATTTTCTAAGTCAATTTTCTAAGTCGGTATGTCATCTACAAATAAAGTGCCTGTGCCTTGTGGAATACATTGCCTATCTTACACTAAAACAAAAGCTAGTAATACTGCAATAGGAATGGACGGCAAACTGATAACACTGTTAGTTACTGGTTGTCTTCACGAGAAAGTGCATCATCTTACCCATTTACAACGCTTCATTATCTGATACATCTATGTACAGTGTGCGTAAAACCTGACATGCATCAATAAATACCACCTGTTGTGCTATTAACGTAAAAGCAGTGTCAACCGGAACAAAACTTTTGCGCCCCTGCATCTCTCAGCTCTTTGTAAAATCCTCAATCAGCTGTTATCTCACAAACCGCCTTTAATAAATGTGGAAATAAACCCAAAATTTGCCCCTTGCTTGCAGTCACACTAGCTGCCTTGCCAGCATACACACACACACACACACACACACACACACACACAGACACACACAGACACGCGCAGTCAAAATCTGGACACATTGGGCTTTGCCTTGAACAAAGATTCAAAGAAAATACATTTAGCCAGTAGCAGTTAAAAGTACAACTTTGGGTTGGGTTATTTTCTGGAAATTGGCAAAATTACCCCTTGCTCGCAGTCGCACACACACACTTGCCCCTTCATTGCATTCTCACACACACACACACTTGCTTGCTAGCATTCACACACACACATTTGTCATGCGTTCACACACACACACACACACATTTGTCCTTTACTTGCATTCACACACATTTGTCCTTTACTTGCATTCACCCACACACACACACACACACACACACACACACACACACACACACACACACACACACACACTTGCTTGCATTCACACACACTTGCCCTTGCTTGCATTCACACACACGCACTTGTAGCATTCACACACACTTGCCTCTAGCATTCACACACTTGCCCCTATATAGCATTCACACACGCACACACACACACAGACACACACACACACACACACACACACACACACACACACACACGCCTTGCTGGGTTCACACACACACACTTGCCCCTTGCTTGCATACACACACACACTTGCCCTTGCTAGCATTCACACGCGCCTTGCTGGCATTCACCCCACACACACACCCACGCACACTTGCCTTCCTTGCATTCACGTACACACTGCTGCCTTAGCATTCACACACACACACACACACACACACACACACACACGCGCGCATTCATACACACACTTGCCCCTTGCTTCATTCATACACACTTGCCCTTGCTTGCATTCATACACACACACACACTGCCCTTAGCATTCACACACACTGCATTCACACACGCGCCTTGCTTGCATTCACACACACATGCATATTCACACACGCCTTGCTTTGCATTCACACACATGCATTTTCACACACACTTGCCCTTGCCTGCACACACACACACACACACACACACACACACACACACTTGCCCCTGCTTGCATACACACACACGCATGCATATTCACACACACTTGCCGCACGCCACACATGCATTCACAGGGCGCGCGCTTTTCAAACACACGTACATATTCACACGCCCGCGCGCGCATACACACACACACACACACACACACACACACACACACACGCACGCAAATTCCTCAGAAAATAAACAAACAGAACACACTTCCACTGTCTTCACAAACCAGTCCCAGCAGAAAGGACTTCTGTGTGCATGAATCAGGCGATCAAAGGCATTTGCCAATGCACCATTACTGATGTCATCAATGGTTATGCTTTAGCTTAAAATGAACAGTAGCGTCTAAACCTTCACCAGTATTTTACGTAATCGCGGGACAGGAAAGGCTAGTATCTACAGCGTGTATCTTTAAAAGCAGACTCAATGAGGAGGTTGCGGAAAGCAGGTAGACACCCGCCACACTGAACCAATGCAGGCCTATCCGCGCAGTGATTCTCGGCCGACCCTCCTCACAACACTCTGAGTCTGCTTTGCAGAGTGCCATGGATGCCAGCAGTTGGTGTTGATGAACACCGTGACTTAGCTGTTCGCCCTCACTGCTTTAACTCTGATGAGGGGGCCAATAACAGGCTGCGCTAAGTTTGCGGAAGCGGCTAAAGCTAATAGCTAAAACTGGCGCTGAAATGTGGCTGAAACAGTTGTTCAACATTTTAGGTAGTATAATTAAAATAAAATAAAAATAAAATGATTAGCGTTGTCTGACAAACTAATAAACAATACACAGTAGCGTTTTGAAGCTTGCAACAGCAGAACTTCTGTACCACACAAGCTTAATCTTTGACTTGCCAATACAGGAATTGAATTTGGCATGTATAAGGAGGTAAATTGGCGAGAAGAATTACTCCTTGCCAATGGGGTCATGGCAGAAGATGCAGGCACAGCAGCAATGTGTCCTGGAAGTCCGTGGCACAACAGTCAGCAGGATGCGGTAACGAAAATGAGTTCCAACCGGCTACCGGTTTTGATTAGCGTAATGGGTGGGCCTGCGGCAACGGCGTGACATCACCGTAACAAGTTGTAACTAAGCAACATGTGCCATTGGTGCTGACATCACTTCAATGGGAGGAAACTCCTAGCAAGTACTCAAGTGGTGACGAATCTGGCGTCAGCATTTCTGAGGCCAGAGGAGGTTTTGAATGTCAGAAGAAGTTGGTTTGTAAAGAGTAATTAAAACAATACGAGAATCCCTGTGCCGGAATAAACAGTAGAATAAAGATTTTTTAAAAGCAGAAATGCACACATTCTTAGGTTGATATATATAAGGTCTTGGGAGGAAACAGACAGGAGGTGAGCATTATTACATACTATCCATTGTTGCCTTTAACATTACTGTTGTTCTATGCAGGAGGTTAATAGGCTAATGGCTAGGATATTTACAAGCCTGGGCATGTTGTATACCCATGTTCCATAACTGACCTTGGTTGGAGATGGTTGTTGCAGTTAGTCTATGATCTTGGCCTGCTTCACACCCTGTCCATGATGGTCTTAAATTGCCACCCCGGCATAGTTATAATCTCCATCCAGGACCGGTGCGCCAGATAGTTATTGAAGCTCTGCTACATGTGGATCAGAGTTTATTCCAGTGGAGAGGGCAATCTCTGGAAGATATCTCTAACATATTCCGTTAATGTCACGAACTAGGTTGAGATCTCTGGAGTGGTGGCTCTTGTCCCATTGAGTTAGAATGTGCAGCATTTCCGTGCAAGTGGAGGGTAGAGCCTGCCTCAACAGGGCAGGCACAAGTCGTCAGTTCTCAGCAGCTGGCAGGACCACAGAGTACGGTGACAGGGCTTCAGTCTTTCATGTAGGGGTTATGTTTTTGGAAGCCCTGACTTGACCTCAAGTCTCCTCCATGCTGTAGGTGTCTGAGGTACACATGTAAGACATTGTATACTCTATTGGTGTTGGCTCTGATGAGGTTGAGTACAGAGGGTGCCTCTTAGTCCCTGATGTAATGTCCTTGCCACTTATGGATAACAAAATGTAGGCTTTCTTACTGTGTGGACATGGTCATCAAAGTTTAGATTGCTGTCAACACAATACCTGATCTGTCACCACTAGGTTTGAGCTTTGGAAACACTGTCAATATTATAATTGCAGACTTCCTCAGTACAAAGGCGTAATGCACTTTTTGCATTGCACCAGTCAGCGGCTTTGGCACCCTCATTTACAATGTGCACTAGCCCCTTTCGCCAATAACGCATTAACATTGTTTGGGGAATCAGCCAGTTTATCCCACTTGCAATCGTAAGAGAACAATAGCCAAAGGCGTGCGCTTTCACTGGGGACCCTTCCACTGTACATTGAGGACTGAGTTTGTTGCTGCGGCAAGTGGTGTTTGCCGGTCTGTTTGAGTTGAAATGCACAAAGGACTCATAGTGCGATGCTGGTGGCTGGAGGCTCATTATTTTGTATTTCTCTCTGCTGCTACGAATTTTGCGTATTTTGTTTGGTTAAATGCCCTGTATAGTAACAAACATCTAGAAATAAATTTTCTCTGTAGAACAATCCACCGCTAACCATTGTGGCTTGTCCTCTGGGCCAATAATCAAATCCTCACCACTGGGACAGAGGGACATTCGCGGAACAAAAAGTAGATGGGCGCGTATTTCAGATGCGGTCTCTGCATCAGCTTCATAGGGCATACAGGGTGCCACACGATACTGGGTTTCCCCACCTCATCCAGATCTCCAGTAAGACTCCTCTGCAGCACAGCCGTGAGGGTTAAGCAACCCTCTGCTGAGTGTCAAGCCAAGTCCTCAACCGCTCCTGTGAAACCAGTGCTTTGTACCTCAGTAGCTAACACACCACCACACACACACACACACACACACACACACACACACACACACACATACACACACACACACACACATACACATACACACACACACACACATACACACGCCACTGCACACCCCTGGAAAGTTGTGTGGATTACCTAGCCTAATCCCCTTCTGCCTTAGACTATAAGATGATTTACACTGCCACCGGGGAAACCCAAGGCCCCAGCTGCTCCCAGGCTGTATAGTACTGTCATATGGAGTGAAGTGTATAATAATACAAATGATAGGGTTGACCATTAACAAAGACTTTCATAGTAGTACAGTGTCATAAATAAATACAAACATCAAAGTTAAATATTCTCCTGGGGACTATCCCCAGTGAAAAGTTTAAATATATTCGTAATAATGAAAATACTTTCATCTATTTACAATAAACACCAGGCTTCAATCACGAGAAATATTAAAACGCTGATGGATAGTTCACACGTTGAAAAAATGCCAACTTAATCTCACTATATTTTCCTGACCTGATTCAAAAATGATTCCCTATGTGGTTACTTACTAGAACAAGACATGGGATAAATGGTTAGAGATCCTTTCTTGTCGTATATAAAACAGAATGTCTGAGGACTTCAGTCTCATCTAGTGATAAACATTACATCTGGTCACATCCCCGGCTTCTGGTTCCCTGCTTCCCCTTGGCTAAAAGCTGTCAGGATTTATGCGTGTGTCAATAATACACACACACACACCTTACTAAGATCTATGCTGCAGCTCTGGAGTCATAAAACAATTTCAATCTCCACTGCCCTTCGTTGGCAATTAATTCCTATGATGCAAGCTTCTAGTATGTAGACTTTTTGTCTCTGGTTGCATTGAGAACTAAGATACAATCTTGTATTTCAAGCCATGTAATTAATTTCAACCATTTCAAAGTTTGAGATTAATCTCTTTGCTTCCAGTATTCTCTTAAAACATATACATTTAAGTATTTACAATAATACATGTATATTTCTTTTTCTGTCCAGCAGGGCACACACTGTTGTTATTTTTAACCTATAAACAGCTTCTGGCCATTTCAACTTTAAGCATCTGCTAAAATCAGTTTGATACATGAATGACATCCATTATTTACAAAAATTCAGCTTCTTCAATGCTGGCATATTCGCACTGCCTTTCTACTTCTGCTGGCATGGCTGTATTACATTATCACATAAAGCAGCAATATAGTGCAAATACTTTGTGCAACAGTTTACCATCACAATCCAAGTATGTCTACATTGAACTTGCAGGATCTTGCGAGAAGAAATATCGAAATCTGCAAATATCAAAATCTATAATATTGAATTCTGGATTTGTCCCCAAAAGGTCTATTGTTAGTGCTTGTTCTGTGTTCCACCATGAATAGGGTGTTTGTATGTTTCGTGTTTATTCGGGGTTGCATCTAACAGGTGTTATGTGATTTTTGATGTTTCCACCTTAAGATCACGGTACGCATGATCATCTCCAGATTTGATGGTAATCATATGTGTGCAACAACCTTTCATTGATGATATTGGTAAAGTTAAGAGAATTTGGTCCTGTTTGGCTTAATCTGCCCCAATAAACTTCCTTAGTCTGCTGAAACACAGTTGTCCTAAACCTAATACACCATTCCTTGCAGCTCAAATTAAAGGACTGGACATTATGGATATGCAATTTCTATTAACTTCTCTGCAGCCAACAGGTGAGTTTGACTCTTCATTTCAATCTTGGTGTCTCATGTTTACTGACAACATAATCCTTAGAATCTGGAGACAGTGTGTAGAGGTGTGCCCACACAGTGGCGGCTGGAGGCCTGGCCTCTGCAAACAAGTACCCGTCGAGGTTATTGGTACACACAACACCCTCACATATCAACCACACTGTGGACACAAAATATGCTGAGACGCCGAAAGCAGTCTTCTAAACACAAGATCACCTAAGCCACCTGCCATCCAAAGCTATGCCTCAACAATGATCCAACACACTCAAGAAAAACAATACTTCACACATGCATCACCTCTCAGTGGAGCCTCAAACACATTTCAGGACTCTTGTCATAGAAACTCCATTATAAAGACATACCAATGCACCTCTGTGAGCTGCTGAGAAATAACTGTTGTTTATCTAGATTCAGAGATCACCGTCAGCCATGCACTCAAGTCATTACTCACAGGTACCAGTATGATTCCATCACGATACATAGGTGTACGCATGATCCAAGATATGCTACCAGAATATATGTAAGAACCATTATGGGCTTTCAGACTGGTGTCCTCTAACTGTATGAGCCTGGCATGGAGCAACTTATTACCATCTCATCAAGGATGATGCCACAATATGAGCAAAATGATGGTTTAGCGCAGCTGGCGTCTTTTCTGGTGTCATTCAAATTGGATGCATGTTGACGGCTTGGAGGGGTACAAATCAGACCATATTGTATTAGTAGTCTGCCTTTCTCCTCTGGGCTTTCAGATGGGTCCGCGAAGGCCTTGTCAGCACCCGCAATTGCTTTGGGCAATGTCAAATTGACAAACCACTGACGCAAAAATCAATTCTGCTGAAACCTTAAGGTGTTACTGCTCAATGCTGAAGGCCTTCTAAATAAAAAGTACTCCCTCAAACCTCTCAAATTTAAGAATATAGACATCTGTGCAGTTGCATGGTTTAAACCAGCGAAGTATCAGCACTGCAAGGTTTCAGTGACTTCCATTTCTGAACCACGACTCTCTGCACAGACAAAGAGGCTAAGGGTGAGTGTTCAATATATAACAAGCATACCTCTAGGGCAGATGACATGCTGGGTTCACCATCCATGTGTGCAGACCGACGAACAAATCGTATGTCCGTCCTAACAGCCAGCTATGTTTCCTCCATGTCTGGCTGTAATGCGCGGAGCAACTGGAGACGCACCATCAACCTAATGCCCTGCATGGAGACTAATTACCCTCTACACACTGTGGATCCTACACAACCTCAAATCTGCAAGTAGAGATCTGAACTTCATAAATACTGCCAAATAGTGAATATGCCCATTAGAGGCTCCAACACTGGATTGCATAACACAAACGTAGGAAAATGCACCCCACAATGTCTCATCTTGCCTACCTGGCCAGATCAGAACATAAGCATCTCATTTGAAATCAAATCAACTCTAATTCCATTAAAACCAATGGCAGTTAAAAGATCTATCCCTGTTATTAAGTGATGGTTTATCAAATTCAGTGCCTCTCCAAACCCTGAGAACACACACCAGCCTGTGCGGTTGCTCTGAAGATCTGAAAGCCTGTTAATGGCTGCATAGAGGTTGAGTGTACAGAAGCCAGTAGCCCAGAAACAAACTGCCGTAGTGGCATCCAAATTGAACAAGATATACAACAAAAGGAACAAAAGTGTAACTTCTGGAAGTCATGAGGTAATTCCCATAAGATAAAAACTCTCTCAAGTAAACAGTCAACTAACAGGGCTAATTCGTTAACAAAGCCATCTTTGATGTTAAGATATCGGTCTATATTATTTTCATGTTAACAACCCGACAACCCAGGTTGTTGGATAGCAATCGACACCTGGGTGTCGAGAGTTTTCATCGGTGAATGGCTATCACGCCGATTCTTCAGGAAAAAATTTGCTGAATGACCGATAAAATTAACTTTCAACCTAAATGGTGGAGGCTTTGCTTCCACTCCACCCCAACTAAATATACCAACTACAAGATCCTCTACATTGAGAAGGGCAAATCCTGATAATGGCGTTCACCGGGAAAGGGTCCGCATTATAGCCATTCACGATTTCTGAACGCAGGCGGCAAGTGTTGATCATTGAACGTTTAACCCTGGCTGTCGAAAGAAGTAATATGAACCCAGATAGCTGGAAGATAGCCATAAAGCCTTCTACAGCTGTGTCAAACCTCGCGAGCAGCATACAACAATGTTCTATTGAACTGGTGGTTAATATGGTGCCATTCACCAAACCTGGCAATATAGCAAACCTGTTGGTGTGTACAAATTCAATTCTAACTTTACCTCCTCAACCATCAACCATTCAATGTATCATCAAACATAACCCTCAATTATAACTGAGGAGCATGTACTGCAACCTCGGTACTTTATGGCATAGTGGGCCTCCCTGAGCAACAGATGCCTCCTGAATAATCTAAGATGCAAGCCTTATATCAGGACCCTGGAGTCGCGCCATTTTAAAAGTACTTCAAATTATGTTATTATTTAAATCAATTACTCTTTTTGATAAAGATTTACCGTTGTTTCCAGTAACATTTTTTTTTTTACTTTTTACGATGCCTTTTTTTTTTTTATAGTTTCTATTTAAGAGTTTTGCTTAATTAATGGCATCCTGACTTCTGCCATCTTGTCATTCTGCCAGTGTATATAATTTGTAAACTGATTTTTTATGTGCATTTGATATATTTGGTAATGACTTTGTAACTTTACTTGCTGGGTATGTGTGTTATATTATTGTTCCTGTTTTACAATGTGGTTTGTTTATTAATCTGGATATTCAAGGGAATTACCTAGCATTACCTGATCCAGAATTTCCGTGCATTGATTGTGCGGTGTGTGTGTGTTATATTTTGTTATGTTTTCATTAAATGTAATTTTAATCCTTACTTGTTTATCACTAATTTCTTTATTTGTAATAATGATGTTGTCGTTATACGGGAAACTCTCTCAGTTCTAGTTAATGCCGTGAACTTCTGGATTAGTCAGGAAACATTTTTGGCACTTTGTTTTGTGCTATATGAATTAAGTTCCAATTTGCGCACTTAGTTTAAAATAGAAGTGTAGTCAAAGCACATAAATAGAAAAATGCTCCAACTGTTTAGATGTTTTGAACAGATCTTTCATTTCCAATTTTTGCTTTGATGTGCTTTGGCCTCACTTAAGTTTTTGTTGGGGGTCAAACTATTTGAGGGTCAAATCATTCCAGGGTGAATCAGTCCAGGGGTGGTGTGGGGTCCAAAACATCCTGTACCCTGGAACCGTCAGAACCTGGTCCATCCCAATTTGTCTTTTCACAGGAAGATAATGCTTAGTGAATCTTGTGGACTTTTGAAGAAAGGTCACCAAGGCATGAGATGAGGAACTGTGCATGTGCCTGTCTAGATCTTGCTAAGGTATTTGATGTATCATCCATTCTGTCATCTATTTAAGTGCAACATGGATGGATGAGTAATCAGAAATTCACTTTTTGATCTGGCTCTATGTCTACTGTGATGGAACAGGCAGTCAGTAAATCACCCTATAATAAAAAGTATAAATCAAGTTGGAATGTCACATTTTGGTTGCATGGCTGAGCTTTTGTATGGATCTAATGGACATTAGCATGAAGTAGCCTATGGACATGACTCAAAAGACCTACGCGCATACAGTGATATGGCGATCTGTTGGAATTGGGCTCATGGTTTTCTCCTTAATGTTTATAAATAGTAACAAAACCACTTTTGAAAATAAAAATATTTAA
>NC_056741.1:730117126-730162002 GCF_019279795.1 Protopterus annectens | reverse complement strand
TTCCATAAACAGTGTTACCGGTAAATCTTTGTATAATCTGGTGCCTTAAACTGTAGTAGATGTTCAACAGGGAGAGAGTTGTTTCTGCTTCAGTTTGCGCATCAGTGTGTTTATATTCTGCTTGTTTACCTGCTTGCATTCTGTGTGTCCCATTCCTCACTAACACATTAAGCTAAAATTTCTGAAAGAGCTCCAGTATTGTCTTTGATTGCTAGATTCAGTAGCTAGCCTGCTTGTACCTTGAAAATGTAAACCATCCCACTCTTCTGCTGCTGCTGCTGCTTTATAAGGCTGTTCTTCCACCCCTTGTGAGTATCTGATTTCTGAAGTATCTCCTTCCTCTTTCATTGATGTTGACATAAGCTATCTATATACTCTTCCCACCTTTTGTTTTCCAGAGACCCATGATACTGAGTGCCCACCCAGCAAACCAGTATTGCTCTTGAGTAAACCTTCGTTACTAAATACTGTCTCCTGCTCTTTTTCCTGGAGCTCAGCAAAGCTTGTAGTCTTAGCCAGCATTCCAGAAGTTTGTTTGTGTCTTTCAGCTTTTCCCGGTTAGGGGTCGCCACAGCGGAACTCCGGTCCGCTAATGATTGGCAGTTGATTTTTACGTACCGGCTTGCCAGGCCTGAAGCACAACCTTTAACGAAGGTACACCCATTCATGCATGTCTTTACGCAGAAGATGCTCTAGCTGAGAATCGAACCGGACAGCATCTTACTGTGAGGCGCCAACACTACCGCAGCACCACCACCGCGGGTCATAGCCTGAATTCCAGAAATGTTTTACTTATATCCACTGCCATCTAGGGAAAGTTAATTACCTTTGATTACTTAATCGCACTTATTTTCAGGGATTGCTTTTGTTTCCTGGTTGTGTATGCGCATTTCACTGAATCTCTTGTTAAAAAAAGCAGCTCTTCCTCTCATTGTTGCTGTCTTGAAATTACCTTCAGCAAGGGACTTCCAAGTAGTTGATTAAGTGGTTTGTGTTAAAGGACCACCACACCCTCAGACTCAAAAAACATATTCATTTCATCATGGTTTGATGTTTCCTACATTTTAACATCACTCTAGGACTATTTAGAGCTTTTTAGATATTTTTAGATACAATTTCTGTCTCTGACCACATGGAGGCTGGAATTTTGAAAAAAATTCAGACTGTTTACTCTGCCTCTAAGTATCCCAGAAAGCATCATTTGTCTCCAAAAAATTGCATCAGATCTGTCACGTTTTCCTTTAAGCTGCTGTCACTTCATTGACTTAACAGGCATTCACTGCAGTCTTAAAGTCCCCTACTTTTGGTTAAAATTTTATCCTTTTTCAGTGACTACTTCAAACAAAAGCATTGCAAATGCTACAGAACACAACTGAAACATGCATTTTATTGCTCTTTCTTCTTAGAAATGCTAGCTTGCTTTCTTTTGTGAATTCTGAAATCTAGTTCTTCAAGGCATCTTCCCTCCCACTTCACACCTATCTTCCCCAGCTGTCAAAGAGCTAAGGGTAATTTGACCCATTATCTGCATGTGATTGACAGCTCACAGCAGGTGACCGGACTAATGTACTGTTTTCTTGTCAGCCTTTCCCTCATTACAGTGGGAGACTTTTTTTTGTTGTACTCCTCCTGTCAAATTTAAAATCAAGCTACATAGCACTGGGAATAATCACCGTTTTGCAAAGCATCAAACTCCCACTTATTTTTACTTCCTGTTTGGTTAAATAGCTAACAAATGATACACTATAAACAGGAAATATTTCACAGACTTGCATGACAGCACCCACGTTTTTTAAGTCATAATTAAAAAAATTACGGTAGTGTATAGCACTCGTAATCTGTTGTAGTGCTAAATTGCACCAGACATCTGTTTATGTAAAAAAATGCAATTAATGTCTACGCATGGTCATTGCAAATTTATGCTCTTAGTTTTTTTAGCGGTTACTGTGCTTCTGCCTGTACTTTCTCACATAGGTAGGTCTCTTCAGAAAAGTGATATTATAGTCTGACATTTTTGCTGGTCTATCACAGTTCCAGCGACGGGCAATTTTGTGTTCCAACCACAGCTACAATTACAACCCAAATCAACTACATATACTCCATCATATCATGGTTTACTCAGAATTTCACCGGTTAGTATGCATCGTCTTACTACATATTTTGCTTTAATTACTTGAATGTCCATTTACAAATAAGTATGCGCTGTATCCATTTCTCTATCAACATACCCCGTATACATTAAGACTACAGCGTAATGATGATCTGACACCTGTGAAACAGTTCTGATTTTAAGGGACCTTACAAATCTATAGTAATCAAATACCAGTTAATTTCCCAGAATGTACCAGAAGTCAACTGATCCATCGTAAATGGCATCCAGATAAGCTGGCATTTGGTTTACAATGTGCAAATGTGGCAATTACCACAGCACTATTGTGAAAAGCCTCTGTACCTCGTCAAGGTAGCCAGCATCGCAGAGGTCCACTCAAGCCACAATACTTGCACCTGCGGCCGGATCCACTCATGTCACCACTATCATTACACCCCTGCATCTAAACAGGCTTCCAGATATATGCGCCGCTTGACCAGCAAATCACTCTACATACTGACATTTATTCACAAATGACCAGTCCTTACTAGACACACAGTATAAGCTCCAGCTGCAAAAAAATAAAAAGGAATCATACACAACTGCATTATTGCTCCAGCATTCACACAACCCCTACCTGAAATCCAGACTACTACAAAACATTCCAGACATTCCACACGATTAATGGTCTCTTGATCTACATCTACACAGCATGACAGGTCTTACACAAGAACTTATGCCAATTGATCATTGACCTTTGTTAATTTCATTAATTCTAACAGCACACATACATGTCACTCTATTTTAGAAAGATTTATTATCACTGCACAATACCAGTACGTATAGTATCTAATTATTAGTACTTGTCCAGAGCCCCAAGTGTTCAACAGCAGGAACACCATGTACCCGAAAAAATTGCCAACTTGCATGCTTAGCTACTCATTCACAAATGACAGACAAGCAGAAGAAACAGGTTTGGATTTACAAGTATTCCATCAACAGGACCAAGTAGTTAAAAATGTTTAGAATGTAAATATCATTACTGAATGCACTGACAAGTCCCTTACACTGCACTATGCAGAAACGAACGTCTGTCACATATACTCACCGTTACACTTGATCATGTGAAATACTTTTCTGGGTAGGGAATGCACTAAGTCACACTCCCAGGACTTCCTACAAATTGATGTAGAGCACACCGACTGCTGTCAAACAATACGCTGACAATACATGCTGTAGTAATGCGAAATGTTGAAAAGGGTGCTTGCATAGCGATATAATGGCCTATGCCTTACTTTACTGCCTGCTCCCTCAGTGCTACTCCATACATGAATGCCATTTTTCATTCATTATTTGATGACAGGATTGTTATTCCATTGTACATGGCACTTGTCAAGGGCAGAATGTGCAGGACTGTAATCATACCATTCAGAGTTCAACCCAAAAAGATACATTCACAGCGCTGTACATTTACAGTGACTGCATGTAATAGGCAGTCCATACACTGGCATTAATACAATTGTACATTACATAGCTTATCAATTCCATGCATTACCAACTCAAGAACCAGTCATCCAGTCAAACTCTAATCATCAAGTCATGAAAACTGTTAAAATTACACATCACAAAGCATGCATAACACATTTGCAAACTCCAATTTACATCACATGAATTCATAGTAGCACCATGTTAGACATTGTATTGAACTCATGAGACAAAGTCATTTTGGCATGAATCAAATTGTAACCAAAGATCAGTTCCTAGTTTTCACAGTTTACATGTGACAACTCACTGATAGTATAGAATAAGTAATCATTAAAGATTGGATTAATCTGTATTCAACTGGCAATGGAAGTCTTCTCTTTTGGCTGTTCCTGTTGGGTGTCACTACAGCATATCCATTTCCCTTTTGTCCTGTCCTCTGCATCTTGTTTTGTCACACACATCACTTGCATGTCCTCTACCACTACCACAAACCTTACCTTAGCCCTTGCTCTAATCCTCTTACCTGGAAACTACACCCAGTTTAGACAACTCTAATGCCTGCATCCTACCCATTCCTCTGAAGTGTCCGATTGGTTACATGCTCACAAACACAGTCACCTACCCTTACCACTTTTAAGGACCAGGATGTATGGGCATTTTCGTCTACACGATGTGACACCACCTGTGAAGGAGACACCCACTGCATGTCTGATCAGCCCATCACTGTCCCTCTTTATCGGCAGTTTGGACAGAATAGTTTTGTAAAATCTTAAACATAAGTGTCATTCTCTGCCATATTATTTCACATGTGGGTCCCTATCTTTCGCCTACGTCTGGCCACTACTCCAATGTTTCCATCCTACGTGCTTCTGCACTTTGTGTAGCTCTATGAAGATGGGCTGTAAAAGTGATGTCCCACACACACCAGCCCTAATAACAGAACCACCAGTAGGAGCCAGGCCTACAAATGGCATAGTCAGTCCACTGCCACCCACAGGAGCAAGTGCACACTCACAGGAGGGTAAGGGTGTGAAGGAATACTGCAACATGAAAGACATTGACATCTATGTTTATGGTAATATTTCACACAACTTTGATGTCCTCCGATTCCACTGTTGTACTATTCCACGTGGTTTACTTTCGCAGCTCACCATGAAGGCTATCTGGTCTGGTAGACGTTTCCCTAAGAAACCATGGAGGACAGCCTGGGTCAATCCTGCTCTGGCCATTGTGGTTTGGTCCAGCTTGCATTTTTTAAATAAAGTCTGTACTAAGGAACAACTAGCTACTTCAATGATAGCATTGGGGTCACGTTCCGTAAGTCTCCTGAAGAGGCCATCGCTCTTCTGTAGTCAGCTGTAATACTTTCATGCAATGTGTTTCCATGGTACAGGTAGAAAAATGTAATTACCTTTGAGAAAACAGGCTGAAATGTTCAGTATGACCACTACTTTCCACACAGCCCTGGGGTGCAAAGAGACAAAATCCTGAACTGATTTACACTTGGTGTTACGGGCATAAAACCAAATCAATCTGTGCACATCCAGAGTATGGATAACTATACCTATCACCCTGCGGTTTAGGGAGAACTGACTTACAATTGGTGTTACGGGCATAAAACCAAATCAGTCTGTGAACATCCATAGTATGGATAACTATCCCTATCACCCTGCTGTTTAGGGAAAAAGTGGGTCAGTGTATGGCCTGGTTCAGGGATAGGTCATTCATCATTGCCATGAAGGACGGGTTGGTCCTGAGCGAAAGCCTGTCAAGATGGAAGGTTATGAGAGGTGGGTCAGACATTACATCTACTAGATAGGAGACCCTCCAGTCTGAGGTTACAGCCCATCAAATGACATTGCTTCATGTGTAAAAATTTAGGTGAGGCTTTGCCATCTGGCTCAAAGGGGGCTATGTTGAGTAGTTCAAACTTCTAGTTAAAATAACCCACGGAGGATGTGTCTGTTTCATATGGGGTCTTAGGTGGAGAACCCCTTTCCGGAAGGTTTTGATAAGGGTGGATCCAGGGTGAGACAAGCTGAGATATCAAAAAATGTCCTTTTATAGTACAGTATGCACCTGTCTGTATTTGTTTACACACAAGACAGGATTAGAGGGATGTCACTTTCCTGGGTCTCCAAACACCTGGTAAAACTATTTGGAAAATCTTTTCCTCTTCGATAGGCAAGATTTCATTGTGCATCTCTGATCCCTCCTGTGTTTAGTTGGTCCACTGAGTGGGGTAACTTGTCGTGATTGACCTATGAGGAGGGGGACCAGTGCTGTCTTGGCCAGTAGTGAATTAACATAAAGATGTATGCTTCGTCCAGCTTAATTTTCAGCTGTACATTTCAAAATAGTGGGAAGGGTGGTAAAGCATGCAGAGATTTCCCCTGCCAAGAGGTGGAGAGGCCATCTGTTACCACTGCCTTTGATTCTGTTGTCCTGCTGCAATGCCAGCCAAGTTGCCTGTTGGAAAAGGGCGAACAGGTGCATTTCAGGTATGCCCCACCAGTGGGGCCAGTTCCAGTAAGATCTCTGAAGCAGTGCAGAATGCCTGGGGGCATCCCAATGGGTGTCACTTTAAATTGGTCAATAAGGGCTGATCATGCATATTGTGGCAGTGCTCCTATGCACATAAAACAGTTAATTTACTTTAATTGTAGTGAGCTATCTAGGGTATAGGGTAGTGTCACCCATTACCATCAATAGCTGGGGATATTATCAGTCCAAATTAGGCCAATCAAAAAAAGTATAGAGTGTCACAATTTACTTACCCAGTCCACATTAGCAACTGTGCTGTTTCAACCTGGATGTTTACTACCATCACCAAATCATGAAATATGTCTAGCAATCACCATAGTCTTCTCAGGACGTTCACACCTAGCAATATTCTTTGGTATGTCAGGTATAGACATGGGTTGCGTTTCCAAGATCCCGCACTTAGCTTTTATAACTTCCAACATCAGGTCATATATGTAGTCAAACCTTCTCTTCTTAAATATTGGTTTGGCTACCCATTCCTGTTTTGCTTTCAGGTGCACCACACGATAGCTAAGCTCTCCCTCTGCTGCTAACTTCTTTTTAGGGAATCTCACCACTGCTTGCTCACGATGAAGGTTCTCATTATGATCCAGGATGGCAAGTATGAGTCTTGCTTTCATCCCTGCAAAACTAAAGTGCTCAAACTTGGGGCAATACTTGCACAGTAATGCATGGAACACCTTGAGGTCACCAGTGTGGCAGAATTTGGTGATGTGCTTCAAATCTTTAATGAGAAATTTGTTTGCAACAATTCTCTTCAATGCACTGTGACATGCATCATCTTCTTCCAGCCACTTTGTCTCATCTCCATCGATGAGTGGCATTTCATGTCCACAATAGGAAACCTTCTTGCCACCACCCCAACTGTGTTGGTCAGTTACATGGTAGAGCAATGACAACCATTTCTCCTCTAGTACGACTTCATCCCCTTCACACGTTTCAGCACACCACCACAGGTGATTTGAAATACTGTGGCACCACTGCAGTAAGTCTTGCTTGCCTCTCCTTTTCCCAGCTTCAGTGATTTTCTTAGTCAATTTTTTTGTCATATGCCACACATCAAACTGATGATCCACCTTTAGAAAGTCTGTGTGCATCAATAACCTTATCCCAGAATGTCTGTCTGTTGCCACAAGGCTTACATTTGCATTCTTATCCAGCAAGTTTTTCATGCACTTCTTAAAAACTTTCTTCTCCAGTGTCACCGAGGATACACCACTGCAGACCTGCTCCAGACAGAAATCAACAGTGAATCCAGAGTCCAGGTCCATCATGCTATAGCAGCAGTACTTGGCAGAATAACCTGGACTATCACACCACCCATCTCCAGCTAACCTTACTTCCTTACCCATTGCATCTTCTAGCAGACAAGTCTGATGCTGTGTCAAAAAGTATGCTGCAAAACTGGGAATGAAAATTCTCATTGAATATAATAGAATGTGGTTTCACTTATAAATTCCAGTCCTAGATAAGCACAGAATCATACTATATGTGCATATGTACTTCCACTGAAAAGTACAGATGATGCGAGTAGAAGATTGCCAGCTGGCATTCAGCCTATTACTGGTTGACTTTCCCAATGCAGAACTTCGTGTCCACTAATGCATGATACCTTCACCGAGACATAGGATCCCAACTTCACTTTTTTCAGTTCCACAGCTGGTGTGTGGCATTGTGGACAGGTCAGTTTTAACAAAACGCAATCCAGGCAGTACTCAAACACAATGAACTTTGATTCACTTACCATCTTCTCGTCTTCATCCTGTTCCAGCACTGTGTCTTCCATCTCTGACATAGACAAGTTGTCAGAAGTGTACAACCAGTCGGAATCCTTTTCAACATCATCTGTCCACTGAGAAAGTGAGGAGCTGCTATGCATGCTCGTGTTATGGACGTCCTTATGTAGCTTGACCGGAGTACTGCAATCTGTCATCTCCACAGCGGTGTATGCACTGGCGCTACACGTGGCCTCTTCTGTGCAACTCTCATCCTTTTCATTGTGGCATGTACTCTCACTCAGGCGATGATTGGCATTAGTGAAACTGTGCTGTTCTGGTCCGGGCTCACTCAATTCTGTTTGTACAACCTTGGAGTTTTTGAAGTATGTGTGATCTATCAGTGGTGAGACTCCTACTTCTGGAACCTGTACAGCTGCATCAATCATAGTGCATGGTAGTGTTTGAAGGTCCATTAGCTTGGCTTGAATTCCTATGCTTCTACCTTTCTTTTTGTGAAACTTTGTCTGGCATGCAACTGTACTCTGACTGCAAATCCCAATCTCCATTGCGTACACTTCCATGCCTTCGACTACCTCTTCATACAGTTCTGTCGCTTGAACCTACAATCACATAACAATTGTTAATCTGTCAATGCTCAACTAATGACAAAGTTTAAATATACAAGTATAAAACTCGACACACATATTATCACTGTCATGACAGCATAAGCATTCAGATCGCTCTGATCCTGAGTCAATATAGTCAATGGACTCATAATGAACTCCGGACAAAAATTTTCATGCATAATTCTTTTGATTCCTCAGACAACCATAACTTTACCAGTAGACTAAATGCTTATCCACATATACATATTCCACTAGGTTTTAATCAAAACTTACCTCCACCGATTCTTGACTCGCTTGGCAGTCTTCCATTTGGTCTTCCACCACATTGTGTCTTGACGCGTCATTATCAGGATCCTTTTGATTCTGTAGCTGGACATGCATATTACTCTGCAACAGATGCAAATTATGGCTCATTACAATTACATTCACCTGAGTAGTGAGTAATGATGTGTATGCTGAGGAGACAATACAATTACACTCACCTTGCGTTGGACAGACCGTTACTCTGTCACAAGGTCTTGCAATGTAGGCTGCATTGTACTCAGGTCTTCAATAAGCTGCATGGAAAATTACATCCATTAATTGTTACAAATTGAAATGCATACAGTGCCAGTATCCCACTAAGCAAATGACAGGAGGCTGATTAAACCTTTCAGTGCTCTAACCAATGTTCTTACCTTCTGATGCTGTTTCTACTGCAACCGATGTACTGAAGATGTCTGTGTCTTGATGGTCAAAAGAGCGAAAATTGATGGTACTGCCCCTTTTATTAATCTCCGAATTGGACGCTTGGGCTTAATCTCATCAGGAAGTAGCTGATGCTGGTAGTCAAGGTGAAACTGGCTCTCCTCAAAATGGAGCAGAGGAAATATCGTGGCTTTGCACTACTCAACGCTTCCTTAACAAACTTCGGAATGCTACCGACATCTATACCACAGTTAATCACCCACTGTCTACACAGGTTAAGGTCACGTGGAAACCGATGGAATGATACTCCCTGTGGCAGATTGTCGTGGCGCAAACTACAGTTGATTGCAAAGCAGGATGGCATTTTCATGATCACCTAATAAAAATAAAAAGTACTATATCAAATCACATACAGGAATCACAAAACTCATTCATGGTAAACTGATTAAACTGCATGATAACATTGGTACAACCTGTAAGACTTCAACGGTTCGAATCGATGTTCAATGAAATATCCAACTTTAAGAATGGTTGCCTTCATGTGACACAGTCATGAAATACATTTGTCAGTGTCACAGTCATCCACCTTAGTTGCTCTGTGGTCAAAGTTTATCCTTTTTCCCGGGCTTTACATGACACATGAAGTCGACAATTCCTCTGATTCAAACCAGGGCACTGCAAAACACTACTTTTCTACATTAGCAATGTAAAAGGAGTTTTAATTCAGGTGAATTTCTCCCCTTACCTCAACTTCAACACTTTCTGCTACAAATAAGTGCAATCACCAAGCTGGGAATATAGTGATCGTATGGTAACTCTGCTGCAGCCAAAAACCTTAGGAATTCATTAGTCTTACATATGCGGTGTGTTACACGCATGTACAGAATTAAAAAAAAAAACACTTCTAGGACCACATACATTTAGTTTGTCTGCATGGTGGGCCACAGGAAGAATGCACTGGTGGACATTTACCATGGATTGCAAGTTGTGCAAATATTGCCGTAGAAAGACACAATAATTATGATGATATACAACAGTCAAAAGGGCTGTAAGTACGTACACTGCTCTAAGAGCACTGTTAATTTAAGGCAATGGTAGACAGAAGCACACATGAAACATTAAGTATCCAAGTCATAATGATTCACACACTTTATTACTACATACATTTCAAAATAAGGTAGGGTATACAGGCTTTGAAAAGTAAAATCCACTTTGTCAATTGTGACAAACAAAGCACAGCTATATTAATACTACTTTAATTGACATGTCAGTGTTCTGAAAAAATCCATAGTCCCTCAAAAGGTTTAAATCCCGTGTAAGAATCATTATCTTCACATGGAAACTGTGCTCAAATTCGCAACACGACACAAGCGGGAAGCACCATGTGATTTACAAATCCCAGCCTTTGATTGTTATGCACCCACAACACATATGCACAGTACACCAAAACCCGGTACAACCTGAAATACAGACCATTGCTGTTGTTACAGAGACACGCACAGACACACAGACAGAGATAGACAGACACACAGAGACAGACAGACACACACAGACAGACAGACAACTTACTTGTTTGTCCACTGTATTGGTTGGTAACGCCCTCTACGCTGACACAGAAGCCTGAATATCGTTTTTAAACATGTGTATAAAGGCATGCCGATTCAAACTCTGGATGCACAGTTATGCATGCAGTGTGATCCGATGCTGAAGTTATTTCTGCCCATTTTTCAATTGCTCGTGGGGATGACACACAACATAGGCATTCGCGCGATGTGGTCATCATTGTGCATTTGCCACATAAGCACCATGTCATACTTGACAGACTGCTGTAACCAGGGTCTGGAGAAGACTGTTCATCCTCACCACTGTTACTCGAACGGCGCCGCTTCCTTGGCTCTCCAGGTCGATACCTGGGCTCAAATTGATAGCCCTGCCTTGCACTACTTTGACCGTGCCCTGCCATGCGAGCTGTTACATTGTGGGAGAGAATAAACAGCCAAAGAAATGCATGAGAATTGTCCAATGCAGAAAAAATAAATGTGTTCAGCATCCACAATATCGCATGCATGTATACATCCATATATACGGCAGACTGGCCGAAAAATCCATCACCCTCACTGAAGATGCCATTGACAGTGTTTCAGTTTGGTAATGGGCAAAGTAAGCTATAACTATATATAACATAAAGCATGTAATGACATTACAAAAGAGGAATGTAAGTAGAATCAGCAGTCCAGCAGGCATAGCATGAGCACATAGAATGCAGTTGCAGAAATATAAGCTGATGATCTTCCAGACAACCCAGAACACACAATGTAATGGTTATGGGAAGGTCAACTGCAACAAAAACCACACTTAAAACTTAACATATAAGAATTACAGGCCACAGGTATAAAACCAATCTAGAGGTAGGCCTACGTGTCCTTTGAACTAATTGTGGCAATAGGCAAATGTAGGTATAGAATTCAGACAATTGATGTAGGTATAGAATTCAGACAATTGTGCAGTGTGACTGAAGTACTGTTAACGCACAGTCTGTTTTAATGTGGCAAGACTGTAGCACTAGAGATTTTGCATTCCAGAAGTACTGTTAGGCAAAAGCAATGGTCCCACAATGTGAACATGCTTGCCATTCCAGTTCCCATGCCCTTGAAAATGACACTTTGCCACTGTTCTGAAACCCTCATTCAAAGAAATTGTACTCTTGCAACTGATGGAGAAACTTCAGCCTTGGGCTGATTTCAGATAGGGCCATGGCTTACATACATGTATTCAGATTTCCAAACATGATTCCATGCAACTGTAATACTCGCAAATCACAATGCACCTTTATGACACCGTGTTTTTAAATCACTACCTTGATTTTTTTCCCAGTGTACAAAGGTACAATGTAGCATCCTCCATTTAAATAAATAGAGATATACCTAAGTGATATCTGTTGGGTGTTCCTGACAAATACAACTTTGAATTGAAATTTGTATATTGTCTGTTTTTGTACACGTCTGTTCGTCAGACAATATTTTTATATATAGTCACAAAATGTGCTTGTGTGCAATGTACTGCATTCACCCTCAGTCACTCACTCACCCTCAGTCACTCACTCACTCAATTCAGTCACTCACTCACCCTCAGTCACTCACTCACTCACTTCACTCACTCACCCTCAGTCACTCACTTCACTCACTCACCCACACTCACTTCACTCACTCACCCTCAGTCACTCACTTCACTCACTCACCCTCAGTCACTCACTTCACTCACCCTCAGTCACTCACTCACTCACTTCACTCACTCACTCACTCAGTCACTCACCCTCAGTCACTCACTCAATTCAGTTACTCACTCACTTCACTCACTCACCCTTAGTCACTCTCACTTCACTCACTCTCACCCTCAGTCACTCACTCACTTCATACACACACACACACACACACTCACACACACTTGCCTATCTTACACTAAAACAATACGATATTAATACTGCAATAGGGAATGGACGGCAAACTGAAAACAGGTTCAAAGTTACTAGTTATCTTCACGAGAAATGAGTGCATCATCCACCCCATTTGCAACTCAGTACAGTTTCACAAATGCATTTATGTACAGTCTGAGTAGAACACACAGCCTTCTGCATCAAAAGCAGATACACTACCTGTTGTGGTATTAGCAATGTGAGTAGAACCCACAGCCTTCTGCATCAAAAGCTAAAACACTACCTGTTGTGATATTAGCAATGCAAGCAGACATAAGCAGCACTAAACTTTTGCGCCCCTGCATCTCGCAACTTGTTGTAAAATCTACTCGGTCAGCTGTATATATGAACATCGCAGCACAAGAAATCCCGAATGAGGGAACATTTCCCCCTTGCTTGCAGTCACACACACACACACACACACACACACACACACACACACACACACACACACACACACACACGCACACACTTGCCCCTTGCTTGCAGTCAGAATCTGGACATTGAAACTGCACTAAAACCGACATTTAAAGATAAAGAGATTTAGCCAGTGTTAGGTTTGGGCTATTTTCAAATCACAGACCCCTTGCAGACAAAAAATGCACATGTTCTTGAATACACCTTCCTGATTGTATATAATTATATTCCTTGTGCAATGCAGTACAGTTTTAGTGGGTGTTTTAAATTTGTTTCAAACATTTTTCCTGAAAACAGTGAAACAAAATGCATGCACCAATAATGACAATACTGCCCAATTCTGAACATTTCCATCACAAGTTGAGTCAGACTGCTACAGTCCACCAGAATCAGTACATATGCACAATATCTGAATTAGTAAAAAAAGTCATGTCAATAATTCCACATTAAAGAGATCTGTAACTAATGGAGAGGTTACTGCTAGCAAACAATTTTATAAGTCATAATGTCATCAACAAATAAAGTCCCTGTTGCCTTAGTGGAATAAATTGCCTTACACTAAAACAATAAGCTAGTAATACTGCAATAGGGAAGGACGGCAAACTGAAAACAGGTTCATAGTTACTTGTCATCTTCACCAGGATGGAGTGCATCATCCGCCACATTTGCAATGCAGTACAGTTTCACACATGCATCTATGTACAGTGTGAGTAGAACCCACAGCCTTCTGCATCAAAAGGAAATACACTACCTGTTGTGCTATTAGCAATGCAAGCAGACAAAAGCAGCACTAAACTTTTGTGGCTCTGCATCTCTGCTCCTTGTAAAATCGACTCAGTCAGCTGTATCTATGAACTTCGCAGCACAAGAAAATAGGTAAAGAGAGCAAAGTTCACCCTTGCTTGCAGACACACAGATACACTTGCCCCCTTGCTTGCAGACACACAGACACACTTGCCCCCTTGCTTGCAGACACACTTGCCCCCTTGCTTGCAGACACACAGACACACAGACACACACACACACTTGCCCCTTGCTTGCAGTCACAATCTGGACATTGAAACAGCATTGAAACAAACATTCAAAGAAAATACATTTAGCCAGTGGCAGTTAAAGTTTAACTTTAGGTTTGGGTTATTTTCAAATCACAGGCCCCTTGCACACGAAACATACACATGTTCTTGAATACACCTTCCTGATTGTATATAATTAGATTCCTTGTACAATGCAGTACAATTTAATTGGGTTTTTAGAAATTATGGTTTCAAATATTTTTCCTGAGAACAGTGAAACAAAATGCATGCACCAAAAATGACAATAATGCCCAATTCTGAACATTTCCATCACAAGTCTAGACAGACTTCTATAGTCCACCAGTATCAGTACATATGCACAATCTCTGAAGTAGTAAAAGGCAAGTAAAAATTCCACATTAAAGAATTCTGTAACTAATGGAGAGGTTGATGCTAGTGAACAATTTTCTAAGTCAGTATGTCATCTACAAATAAAGTGCCTGTTGCCCTTCTGGAATAAATTGCCTATCTTACACTAAAACAATATGCTAGTAACACTGCGATAGGAAATAGACAACAAACTGATAACGTGATCTTAGTTACTGGTTATCTTCATGAGAAAGGAGTGCATCATCCACCCCATTTGCAATGCAGTACAGTATCACAAATGCATCTATGTACAGTGTGAGTAGAACCCACAAACTTCTGCAACAAAAGCAAATACACCACCTGTTGTGCTATTAGCAATAAAACTAAATAACTTAAACTGCACAATGGGGCTGGTAACTGGAGGTAAAACAATTTACAAGTATTTTCGAATGATCCTTAAATTAGTCCTGCCAAACTTTTTCAAAACACAATGCATTTCCTGTTCTGTTTAAATAAACTCATGATAATGTAATCAATTAACTAATTAAACATTTATGTTACGCTTTAAGCTATATTGCAGTGTATTTAAAAACGGAAGTCATTTTATAACATTACAGCGCACCTAAATATTCTACAATATAATGCGCTGTAAATAATAATAAGAATAAGACAAATATATAATGAATATGTAATAAAGGTGACATAGGATGGATTATAACAAAGCAAATACAAAAATAAAATTCATGTAATATACGTACTTGAACATTGCTGAGTCTTATGTACTACGAGACCAAATGGATACTATAGTTCATTCGAAGAATTGTTTATATGTATGAATATATAGTATGTTTTTATTTAAACAGAACAGGAAATGCATTGTTGTGTTTTGAAAAAGTTTGGCAGTTGCCAAACGAAAGCGCTTATGTGATTTTATTTGTTTTCTAAATAAACGTGTTCTTTTGGAAGTATACCAGAGGACTAATTTAAGGATCATTCGAAAATACTTGTAAATTGTTTTACCTCCAGTTACCAGCCCCATTGTGCAGTTTAAGTTACTTAGTTTCGTTGTGGATTCTTGTTTTTGGTTTGGTTTATTAGCAATAAAAGCAGACATAAGCAGGATAAAACTTTTGCGCCCCTGCATCTCTCAGCTCTTTGTAAAATCTACTCAAATCAGCTGTATCTATGAACTTCGCAGCACAAGAAATGTGGAAAGAGGCAAAATTTACCCCTTGCTTTTAGTCACACACAAACTTGCCCCTTGCTTGCATCATACCTCTCAACCGTGCCGAATTACTCGGTTTTTACCGAGTTTTGGGGTTCAAATGAAGGGGTGCCACGATTCCCGAGTGGCACCCCTTCAGTTCCGATTTTTTTCCCTTTTGTTTTCTTTGTTTTTTAATTTTCGCGGCATTAGAACTGACGTCATCACGTACGCGATGATGTCAGCTCCCTCATGGCTCCCAGCCTGCGCGATGATGTCAGCCCCCCTACCAGCCTGTCGGAATTGAGCACAAGGAGCTTACGCATTTCTGGCATGACTGGCTGCTCAAATGCGGCGGGAACAGCAACAAGCGGTTGCGGTTCTTGATGTAACGGTTATAAAGAACTATGGATGAATGAATCTATTATCGCTGAAGAACTTCTTGGTAATGTGACTACTATGCTTTGGATAATTAGAAGATTTTTATTTTAGGGAATGTTTTATTTAATTTACTTATTTAAGAAATGACTGCAGAAAACTTAAGTGCTTTTTTTTAGTTTATTTTAATGGCTGAGTGAGGAGAAACTGTGCACTTTTTACTTTAACAAACGGCTCGGCTGCAAAAACTGTAACGGCAGAGCAAGGCAAATATTTTGCTTGTTTATGTGCAGTGTGTGTGTGCGACAGCAGGAGAAGCTGTGCTGTAGTTGTACTTCATTTAAAAAATGGCTGCATTTTGTTTTACTTTTCATTAACTAATGGCTGAGTGTCAGGGCAAAATGTGTACTTTTTACTTAAAAAAAAAAACAGCTGCAAAAACTGTAATGGCAGGCAAGGCAGGGAAACTATGCTTTACTGCAGGTCTTGTAAAGGATATGCTTTCACTTTGCTTTAACGGCTGCACTTGTTTCATTTTACTTAACGTCTGCCTGCATTTTATATATGTGAAACCAGTACTTCACTTATTTAAGTTAACGGCTGGTTAACAGGTTTTATTTTAATGCCTGAGGAGAAACTGTGTACTTCCTGTAAGAAACAGCTGCAGAAACTGTGCTTTCCTTTAATGGCTGAGACTCTGAGCGAGGAGAAACTGTGCACTTCCATTTTACTTTAACAGTGGGGCAGGTATTTTACTGCAGGATATATACTTTAACTCTGTGTAACTTTCGTTTTATAATGCAATTACTTTAGCTGCACTTTCATTTTATTTAAAAGCTGCCTCCATTTTATATATGTGAAACTGCTTTACTTTACCAGTAGTAGCAGCAGGAATACATTAAAGATGGCTCAATTTTAATGTCTGAGTAGAAACTGTGTACATTCTTTAAGGAACGGCTGCAGAAATGACGCTCTCTGAGCAACTGTGTACTTTCATTTTATTTTAAATGCTGCAGGAAGCAGGATACATCGGCAGGAGTGTACTTTCATTTTACTGCAGAAACGGTGCTTTAATAGGTGAGGTTTTGAGCAAGTGTGCTTTCATTTTACTGCAGAAACTGTGCATTACTTTAATTTTACTTTAAATGCTGCAGGATACATCAGCAGGAGTGTACTTTAATTTTATTGCAGAAATTGTGCTTTACTTTAATGGGTGAAGTTCTGAGCAAGTGTGTGTGCACTTTCATTTTACTGCAGAAACTGTGTTTTAATGGGTGAGGTTTTGAGCAAGTGTGTGTATTTTCATTTTACTCTAGAAATTGTGCTTTACTTCTAAAACTGTGCTTTACTTTAATGGGTGAGGTTCTGAGCAAATGTGTGTGTAAATAAATGCCCAGTTGTGATTTAAGGAGATAACCATAGTTTTCAATGTCCAAAGTTTTATGGAATGTTTGTCTCATACTTTTGGTCAGTTCCTCTTAAAATTTGTGGTTTTCTAACATCAATGAGAAGTTGAACTGAATTCACTAAATAATGATAGCCATTTAAGTTTTCAGTCTTCCTATCTTTCAGGAAGTACATGGTAACATAAGACATTTTATTCTAGTAACTTTTCTAAGATTATACAAGCAATGTTTAAAATGTGTCCCTGGTTTTGGGCTCCCCCCCCCCCCAATAAATGTATGGCTTTTCCATGTTTCTTGTGCTGCATAGTTCTTCAGGGGCAGAGAAGTTTAGTGCTTGTTATGCCAAGTCCATTTGTGTTAGTAGCACAACAGGTAAAATACTTGCGTTTGATGCAGAAGGCTGTGGGTTCGATTTCCCATGGTATATAGATGGATTGTTGATACTGCTTGTACTTTTAAAGGGGGTTGATTCTGCAGTCCTGAGAATATCCTATTTGATGGAGATACCTAGTAACTATGAACCTGTTATCAGTTTGCCATCCATTCCCTATTGCAATATTACTAGCTTTTTTTTATTTATTTATTTTTTTTAAGGAACAAAGACAATGTATTCCTCAAGGGCAACAGCCACTTTATTTATAGATGAAACTATGAAATATTAAGTTGTTTGCTAGCAGAAAGCAACCTCTTCATTAGTTACACATCTTACATCTGTCTTTAATGTGGAATTATTTAGATGACTTCTGCAGAGTGTGTATATTTATGGATACTGGTGGACTGTAAAAGTTTAAGTACACTTTTATGATGGAAATGTTATAAATTGAACAGTTTTGTCATTTATTGGTTTATGCATTTTGTTTCATCGCCTACTGGAAAAATGTTCAAACAATAATGAGCTGTAACTGTAAGTCTAGCAAGTGTGCTGTATTATACAAGGAATATAATTTAATAAAGTTAGGAAGGTGTATCAAAGAATACATGTAAGCTTCTTGTTTTGTGTGCAAGGGGCCTATGATGTGAAAATAGCCCAAAGGTAATCTTTATCCACCGCTGGCAAAATGCATTTTCTTTGGATGTGGTGTAGGTTTCAATGCTGTTTCAATGAATGTGAGTTTCAAGGGCAGAGAAGTTTTAATGCTAAGTCTATTTCATTGTGACACAGTATTGCTTTGTTTAGCAGATTTCTATTAGTGTTTTACATTGTGATATAAAATGTAAAAATAAAATCCAAATAATCATTGTAGAAGTAAAGCAGTATGCACATTAGTGTTTATGGTAAATGGAATGAAATAGCCAGGTAATGGGGCATTGGAATGGCTGCAGGGGGACTCTGGTGCCATATGTTGCTTGTCTGTTCTTCAATTTGTGTTGTTATCCCACAATTCCATTGGAGTGGGTGGAGCCACATAATTATATATGCAAATTTTATGTTAATTAGCATACAGATTTGTACCTATTTTTCATGTGCCTTGTCCAGATTTTTGATGTTTCCAGGTTGAGAGGTATGGCTTGCATACACACACACACACAAACACACCTTGCTTGCAGTCAAAATCTGGACATTGAAACTGCCTTGAAACAAAGATTCAAAGAAAATACATTTAGCCAGTGGCAGTTAAAGTTTAACTTTAGGTTTGGGTTATTTTCTGGAAATTGGCAAAATTTCACCCTTGCTTGCAGTCACAAACACACACTTGCCCCTTTATTGCATTCTCACACACACACACACTTGCCCCTTGCTTGCATTCACACACACACACACACACACACACATTTGTCCTTTACTTGCATTCACACACACACACACACACTTGCCCCTTGCTTGCATTCACACACATGCATTCACACACAGACACACACAGACACTCACCTTGCTTGCAATCACAAGCTGGACATTGAAACAGCATTGAAACAAACATTCAAAGAAAATACATTTAGCCAGTGGCAGTTAAAGTTTAACTTTAGGTTTTGGTTATTTTCAAATCACAGGCCCCTTGTACATGAAACATAACATGTTCTTGAATACACCTTCCTGATTTTATATAATTAGATTCCGTGTACAATGCAGTACAGTTTAATTGGGTTTTTAGAAATTATGGTTTTGAATATTTTTCCTGAGAACAGTGAAACAAAATACAAGCACCAAAAATGACAATAATGCCCAGTTCTGAACATTTCCATCACAAGTCTAGACAGACTTCTACAGTCCACCAGTATCAGTACATATGCACAATCTCTGAAGTAGTAAAAGGCAAGTAAAAATTCCACATTAAAGAAATCTGTAACTAATGGAGAGGTTGAAGCTAGTGAACAATTTTCTAAGTCAATTTTCTAAGTCAGTATGTCATCTACAAATAAAGTGCCTGTTGCCCTTGTGGAATACATTGCCTATCTTACACTAAAACAAAAAGCTAGTAATACTGCAATAGGGAATGGACAGCAAACTGATAACATGATCTTAGTTACTGGTTATCTTCACGAGAAAGGAGTGCATCATCCACCCCATTTGCAACGCAGCACAGTATCACAAATGCATCTATGTACAGTGTGCGTAAAACCCACAACCTTCTGCATCAAAAGCAAATACACCACCTGTTGTGCTATTAGCAATAAAAGCAGACATAAGCAGGACAAAACTTTTGCGCCCCTGCATCTCTCAGCTCTTTGTAAAATCTACTCAATCAGCTGTATCTATGAACTTCGCAGCACAACAAATGTGGAAATAGGCAAAATTTACCCCTTGCTTGCAGTCACACACAAACTTGCCCCCTTGCTTGCATACACACACACACACACACACACACACACACACACACAGACACACACACACAGACACCTTGCTTGCAGTCAAAATCTGGACATTGAAACTGCCTTGAAACAAAGATTCAAAGAAAATACATTTAGCCAGTAGCAGTTAAAGTTTAACTTTAGGTTTGGGTTATTTTCTGGAAATTGGCAAAATTTACCCCTTGCTTGCAGTCACAAACACACACTTGCCCCTTCATTGCATTCTCACACACACACACTTGCCCCTTGCTTGCATTCACACACACACACATTTGTCCTTTACTTGCATTCACACACACACACACACACATTTGTCCTTTACTTGCATTCACACACATTTGTCCTTTACTTGCATTCACACACACACACACACACACACACACACACACACACACACACACACACACACACACACACACACACACACACACACTTGCCCCTTGCTTGCATTCACACACACTTGCCCCTTGCTTGCATTCACACACACACACTTGCCCCCTGCTAGCATTCACACTTGCCTTGATAGCATTCACAGACACACACACACACACACACACACACACACACACACACACACACACACACACACACTTGCCCCTTGCTCTAATACACACACACACTTGCCCCTTGCTCTAATACACACACACACTTGCCCCTTGTTTGCATTCACACACTTGCCCTTTGCTTGCATTCACACACACACACACACACACACACTTGCCCCTTACTTGCATTCACATGCACACACTTGCTCCTTGCTTGCATTCACACACACACGCACACACACACACACACACACACACACACTTGCCCCTTGCATTCACACACACACTTGCCCCTTGCTTGCATTCATACACACACACTTGCCCCTTGCTTGCATTCATACACACACACACACACACTTGCCCCTTGCTTGCATTCACACACACACACACACACTTGCCCCTTGCTTGCATTCACACACACATACACACTTACACACACTTGCCCTTTGCTTGCATTCACATACACATGCATTTTCACACACACTTGCCCCTTGCCTGCACACACACACACACACACACACACACACACACACACACACACACACACACTTGCCCCTTGCTTGCATTCACACACACATGCATATTCACACACACTTGCCCCTTGCTTGCATACACACACACATGCATTCACACACACTTGCCCCTTGCTTGCATTCAAACACACATGCATATTCACACACTTGCCCCTTGCTTGCATACACACACACACACACACACACACACACACACACACACACACGCACACAAATTCCTCAGAAAATAAACAAACAGAACACACTTCCACTGTCTTCTGGAAAAGCAGTCCCAGCAGGAAGGACTGTGTGCATGAATCAGGCAGCCATGATCAAAGGCATTTGCAATGCACTTCGTACAGTGTCATCAATGGATTTATGCTTTAAATAATAAATGAACAGTAAGCGTCTAAACCTTACACCAGTATTTCATGATCGGGACAGGAGAGAGGCTAGTATCTACAGCGTGTATCTTACTAAAAAGCAGACTCAATGAGGAGTTTGCAGAAGGGAAAGCAAAGGTATAAGACACCCGCCACACTGAGCCAATGCAGGCCCTGTCCGCACTTGGTGAGTTACGGATGTTGACCGACCTCTCACAGCACTCTGAGTCTGCTTTGCAGAGTGCCATGGATGCCCGCGGTTAGTGTTGATCGGAGCACCGACTTAGCTGGTCGCCCTCCCTTTACTTTTAACTCTGTGATAGGGGCCAATAACAAGGCTGCTTCCGAGTTTGCGGGAAAGCGCTGAAGCTAATGGCTAAAGGCTGGCACAGAAATGTGGCTGAAACAGTTGTTCAACATTTTAGGTGGTATAATTAAAATAAAATAAAATAAAATGATTAGCACAGGTGTACGAGCATAAACTAATAAACAGTACACAGTAGCGTTTCAATGTAACAACTGAACCATGTGGCACCCACACAAACAAATATTTTACTCGGCTTGCAATGGGAATTGAATTTAGCTACTGTATAAGGGTAAATTGGCCGAAGAATTATAAAACTTACCTTGCCAATGAAGTGCAGCAAAACAGAAGATGCAGGCAAAAGCAGCAATGTGTCCCTGGAAGTCCGTAAGCACAACAGTCAGCAGGATGCAGTAACACAGAAAATGAGTTCCACCAACAAGCTACCGGTTTTAATTAGCGTAATGGAGTGGGCTGGACAACAATGCAATGACATCACTATATGGGAGGGTCAATACCAACTTCTAAGCAGCATGCAAATATGGTGGTGCTGACATCACTTTGTGGGAGGAAACTCCCTGGCAAGTACTCCAGAGTGGTGACAGATCTGACGTCAGCATTTCTGAGCCAGAGGGAGGTTTTTGAATGTCAGAAGAAGTTGGTTTGTAAAGGGAAATTAAAACAGTACGGGAAGTCCCTATGCCAAGGACAAAAACAGTAGAATAAAGATTTTTTAAAGCAGAAATGCACATTTCTTAGGTTGCAATGAATAACAGGGAGGGAAACAGACAGGAGGGTGAGCATTATTACATACTATCCCATTGTTGCCCTTTAACATTACTGTTGTTCATAGGAGGTTAATAGGCTAATGGCCCTAGGATCTTTACAAGCCTAGGCATGTTATACCCATGTTCCATAACTGACCTTGGTTAGATGGTTATTTGCAGTTAGTCTATGATCAGCACCAACTACCCCTGTCCATGATGGATATAGGTACCACCCCCGGCATGAATTTATAGTCTCACATCCAAGTGTCTAGGTTGCACTTGAATAGTTATTGAGAAGCTCTGCTACATGTGAATTGAGAGTTTATTCCAGTGGAGAGGCAATCTCTGGAAGAGATATCTCTCTCTCTCCAGCATGTTCCGTTAATGTCACAGACTAGGTTGAGATCTCTGGAGTGAGTGACTCTTGTCCCATTTGAGTTAGAGATGTGCAGCATTTCCATTAGTGGAGGGTAAGAGCCTGCTCTGTAGGGCAGGCACAAGTCAATTCTCAGCAGCCTGTAGGATACAAGAGTACAGTGACAGGGCCTTCAGTCTTTCCATGTAGGTTATGTTTTGGAGGCCCTGACTTTTCTGGTGAGAAACCTCCAAGGTCTCTCCAGCTGCTGTAGGTGTCTGGTGAGGTACATACAAAAGGGAGCATTGTACTCTATTAGTGGTCTGATGAGGGTTGAGTACAGAGGAGTTATAACATCCTTAGTCCCTGATGTAATGTCCTTACTTATGAGATGCTCAATGTAGAAGGCTTTTCTTACCACTGTGGACACATGGTCATCAAAGTTTAGATTGCTGTCAACCTGTGTTCCCAAATCTGTCACCACTAGGTTTGAGCTTTGGAGAGCACTGTCAATATTGTAATTTGCAGAGACTTCCTCAATGCCAAAGAGGATAATAATGCACTTTTTTGCATTTACTTTTAGTCCGTGGCTTTGGCACCACTCATTTGTCTGTGCTAGCCCCTTTCATAATATGTTAACATTGTTTGGGGACTCAATGATTGCTCCCACTTTGCAATCATCAGAGAACTTGGTAAGCCAAAGGCAGTCACTTTCACCTGAGGGACCCTTCCACTATTTTTTTACATTGAGGACTGAGTTTATTCATCTTGTGGCAAGTGGTGTTTGCCCGGTCTGTTTGAGTTGGGAAATGCACAAAAGGACTCATAGTGCAGTCATTTAATTGGCTGGAGGGCTCATTATTTTATTTTCTCTGCTGCTATAAATTTTGCATGTTTGTTTGAGTTAGAAGTGCCCTGTATAGTAGCAAACATCTAGAAAATAAATTTTCTCTGTAGAACAATCCATAAAAACTGTAACCCATTGTGACATCTCCACTCTGGGCCAATAATCAAAATCCTCACCACTGGGACTGGAGAGGGACATTCACTTGGAACAAAAATGGATAGACGCATTATTTCCAGATGCAGGTCTCTGCATCAAGCACAATTTCCCTTAAGAACATACAGGGAACACACACAGTCTGGGTTTCCCCCCCTCTGTCCAGATCTCCAGTAAGACTCCTCACTGGCACAGCCGTAGGGTTAAGCCCTCTGCTGAGTGTCCAAGCCAAGTCCTCCAGCACGCTCCTGTGAAACCAGTGCTTTGTGTACCTGCTCCAAGTAGCTAACACACACACACACACACACACACACACACACACACACACACACACACACACACACACACACACACATACACACACACACACATACACACATACACACACACACACATACACACATACACACACCCACCCCTGGGAAAGGTTGTAACAGATTTACTAGCTAATCCCCCTTCTGCCCAGACTATAAGATAGTTACACTGCCACCAGAAACCCCAAGGCCAGCTGCTCTAAGGCTGTTATAAGGGTACCCAATCATATGGAGTGAAATTAATATAATACAAATGATAGGGTTGACCAAACAGCAAGACTTTCTGAAGTGGCCACAGTGTCACCAAATAAATACAAGTACTGTCAAAAGTTAAAATATTCTCTAAAGGACCAGCCACAGTGAAAAGTTTAAATATATTTAATAATAATGAAAATATGAAATATCTATTTACAATAAACACCAGAGCTTCAATCACAGGAAATATTAAAAATAACACAAGTGGACAGGTTCACACAGTTACAGAAAAAATACTTAACTAATCTCACTATATTTTCCTGACTGATCTAAAAAATGATTCCCTGGTTACTTACTAGAACAAGACAGGATGAAGTAGGTTAGAGATCCTTTCTTGTCAGCTTATAAAAACAGAATGCTCTGAGACTTCAGTCTCATCTAGTATTAAACATACATCTGGTCACATCTGACTTCTGGTTCCCATGCTTCCCCCCTTGGCTAAAAGCTGTCAGGATTTAGCACGTGTGTGTCAATAATACACACACACCCTTACTAAGATCTGCTGCAGCTCCTGGAAGTCATAAAACAATTTCAAATCTCCACCCTTCAGAGTAGCAATTAATTCACCCCAATGACAATGCAGAAAGCTTCCTAGTATAGACTTTTTGTCTCTGGTTGCATTGAGAACTATAAGATACAATCTTTATGGCCTAAGCCATGTAATTTAATTTCAACCCATTTTCAAAGTTTGAGATTAATCTCTTTGCTTCCAGTATTCTCTCTTAAAACATATACATTTAGAGTGTTACAATAATACATGTATATTTCTTTTTCTGTCCAGCAGGGCACACTGTTGGTACATTTTTAGCACAAGCAGCTTTACAAATACATTTTTCAACACAAGCATCTGCACAAATCAGTTTGATACATGAATGACATCATTATTTACAAAATTCCAGCTAGCTGTGCTGGCATATGTTACGCATCCACTGCCCTACTTCTGCTGGCATGGCTGGCAATACCCCACATTATCACACCTGTAAAGCAGCAATATAGTGCAAATACTTTGTGCAACAGTTTACCATCTGAAATCCAAGTATGTCTACATTGAACTTGCAGGATCTTGAGAAGGAAATATCGAAATCTGCAAATATCAAAATCTATAATATTGAATTCTGGATTTGTCCCCCCCCCCCCCCCCCTGCAGGTCTATTGTTAGTGCTTGTTCCTGTGTTCATGAGAATAGGGTGTTTTATGTTTCAGTGTAATTTCAGGGTTGCATCTAACAGGTGTTGTGGATTTTGATGTTTCCACCTTAAGATCCTGCAAATTTGCTGTAGTCATACTCAGATTTGTGATAGTAATCCTTATGTGCCAACAACCTTTCATTATTGTGCAAACATTAAAGTTAGAAGAATTTAGTCCTGTTTAGCTTAATCTGCCCCAATAAAACACCCTTATTAGTCTGCACAAACACAGACATCCCCTTCTAAACCTAATACACCATTCCCTTGCAGCTCACAAATTAAAGGACTGGACATTATGGATATGCAATTTTCTAACTTCTCTGTAGCCAGCTTGGTGGATACAGGCATCTTCAGACAATGTAGCAATTGTCTCATGTTTACTGACAACCACTTAATCCTTAAAGAATCAGAGACAGTATGTGAGAGGTGTACTTACACAGTGACGCTGGAGGCTAAACCCTCACAAACAAGTGCACGTCAGGTTATTGAAACCACACACAACACCCACCTCACATATCAACCACACACAGACTAAAATATGCTGAGGCACTTAAAAGCAGTCTTCCTAAACAAAGATCACCTAGACCACCTGCTGTCAAAGCTATGCCTCAGCAATCCCAACACACTCAGAAAAACAACTAACACCACACATACTGTCACTCTCAATGGAGCCTCAAACACATACAATTTCCAGGACTCTTGTCATAGGAAACTCCATTATAAGACATACCAATGCCCCTCTAACCAGGCTGCACAAGGAAATAACTGTTGTTTATCTGGAACCAGGATCCACCAAATCATGCATGCACTCAAGTCATTACTCCACAGGTACCAGTATGATTCCATCACAGTCCACATAGGTGTACATGATCCAAGATGTACTACCCAGGAATATATGTAGAGACACATTATGGAGCTTTCAGACTGGTGTCCCTCTGGCTGGTATGAGCCTGGCATGGAGCAGCATATTACCATCATCAAGGATGATGCCACAATATGAGCAAAAATGATGGATTTCAACAGCTGGCAGTCTTTCTGGTGTCATTCTAGGTGGATGCAATATTTGACAGCTTGGAAGGGTACAAATCAACAGACCATATTGCTTAGCCAAGGATAGTCTGCACCTTTCCTCCTCTAGGCTTTCAGATAGTGGTCAAGGCCTTGTCAGCACCCATAGTGCCTTTTTTAGGCAATGTCAAATTGACAAACCTACTGACATAGCAAAATCAATTCAACTGAACCTTAAGGTGTTACTGCTCAATGCTAGGAGCCTAAATAAAAAAGTACACTCCCTCCAAACCCTCCTCAAATTTAAGAATATAGACATCTGTGCAGTTGCATGGTTTAAATTGGCAGAGAGTATCCCAGCACTGCAAGGTTTCAGTGACTTCCACATTTCTAGACCGGTATCTGCACAGACAAGGGCTAAAGGTGGAAGTGTTCCAATATATATAACAAGCATACCTCTAGGGCAGATGACATGCTGGAGTTCCTCCATGTGCAGACCACGACAGACAAAATCATGTATCAAATCCTAGCCAGCTATGTTTCACCCTCCATGTCCCAAAAAGCTCACAATGCACACTTGGAGCAACTGGAGACACTTACCATCCAACCTAATGCCCTGCTCATGGGAGACTAATTACCCCTCTACACACTGTGAATCCTACACAGCCTCAAATCTACAGGAGTAGAGATCCCTGAACTTCATAAATACAAACACCCTTGACCAAATAGTGAATATGCCCATTAGAGGCTCCAACATACTGGATTGCATGCTTACAAACATGGGAAAATGCTGCACCCCCTGCCCAATGTCTCATCTTCCCTGGTAAGATCAGAACATAAAGCTGTCTCATTTGAAATCAAAATCAACTCTAATTCCATTAAAACCAGTAACAGTTAAGATCTATCCCTGTTATTAAGTGATGGTTTATCAAAATTCAGTGCCTCTCCAAACCCTGAGAACACACCAGCCTGTGCCGAATTGCTCTCAGAAAGTCTGAAAACCATGTTAATGGCTGCATAGAGGTTAGTGTACCTACCAGAAGCCCAGAAATAGCCCCAGAAACAAACTGCCATGGTGGCATCCCAAATTAGACAAGATATACAACAAAAGGAACAAAAATTATAGCACAAGTCATGAAGGGTAATTCCCATAAAGATAAAAACTCTCTCAAAGTAAACAGTCAACTAACAGGGCTAATTAGGTCAAGCAAAGCCATCTTTGATGTTAAGATATCCGGGTCTATATTATTTCTTCGACAGCTTAGGTTGTTGAATGCTTAATGATCGACACCTAGGTGTCGAAGTTTCAAAATCGTGAATGGCTATATACGCAAATTCTTTCTTCAGGAAAGAATTTGCTGGGCCATTTGGAAATAAAATTAACTTTTCAACCTAAATATAGTGGAGGGCTTTGCTTCCCACACTCCCCCAACTAAATATACCAACTGCAAGATCACTCTACATTGGGGAAAGGGCAAATCCCTGATAATGGCCAAGCGAATTCTTTCCCGGGGAAAGAATTCACGTATATGGCCATTCACGATTTTGAAACTTAGACGCTTAAGTGTTGATCATTGAGCATTTGACAACCTAAGCTGTCGAAGAAATAATATAGACCCAGATATCCTACCAGGTGAAAGATAGCCATAAAGCCTTCTACAGCTATGTCAGAAACCTCATGAGCAGCATACAACAATGTTCTGAACTGGTAGTTAATGGTGCCACATTCACCAAGCCTGGCAATATAGCAAACCTGTTAGTGTACAAATTCAATTCTAACTTTACCTCCTCTAACCATCAACCATTCAGCCATATCATCAAACATAACCCCTCCAATTATAACTAGGGAGCATGTACTGCCTGTACTCATTAAAAAAAAGCACATGGCCTTAGTGGGCCTCCCTGAGAGCATCCTAAGATGCCTCCTGAATAATCTAAGATGCAACATATCAGGACCCCTGGAGTCGCATATATTTTAAAAAGTACTTTATAATTATGTTATTATTTAATCAATTACTCTTTTGATAAAGATTTTCGTTGTTTCCAGTAACATTTTTTTTTTACTTTTTACGATACTTTTTTTTTTATAGTTTCTATTTAAGAGTTTTGCTTAATTAATGGCATACAGGCTTCTGTGTCTTATTAAATTTCTGCAGTGTATATAATTTGTAAACTGATTTTTTTTTATGTGCATTTGATATATTTGGTAATGACTTTATGCTTTACTTTTGGGTATGTGTGTTATATTATTTCTGTTTTACAATGGTTTGTTGACTAATCTGGATGTTCAAAGGGAATTACCTAGCATTACCTAGTCCAGAGTTTCCGTACATTGATTTATTGCACGTGTGTGTATTTATATTTTTATTTATGTTTTCATTTAAATATAATTTTTAATCCTTACTTGTTTTATCACTAATTTTCTTTATTTTTATGTAATAATGATGTTATCGTTATACGGAAACTCCGGACTAGTTAATGCCGTGAACTTCTGGATTAGTCAGGAAACATTTTTTGGCACTTACTGTTTTTGTATATATAATTAAAGTTCCAATTTGCACTTAGTTTAAAGTAAGTGTAGTCAAAGCACATAAATAGAAAAGAAATACTTTCCAAACTAATTTTAAGAATGTTTAGACAGTCTTTCATTTTGATTTTTGCTTTGATGTGCTTTGGCCTCACTTAAGTTTTTATTGGGGGTCAAACTATTTGGGGTCAAATCATTCAGGGGTGAATAGTCCAGGGGTGAATTGGCAGGGTCAAAACATCCTGTACCCCATAGGAGACCGTCAGAACCTGGATCCATCCCAATTTGTCTTTTTCACAGGAAGATAATGCTTAGTGAATCTTGTGGACTTTTTTGAAAAGGTCACCAAGGCAAAGGATGAGGGGAACTGTGCATATTGCCTGTCTAGATCTTGCTAAGGTATTTGATACAATATCCCATTCCTTATCCCTATTTAAGTGCAACATGGATCAATGGATGAGTAATCAGAAATTCACCCCAGTCTGACTCCTATGTCTGTGATGGAGACAGGCAGTCAGTAAAATCACCCCCTATAAATAAAAATATAAATCAAGTTGGAATGTCACATTTGGGTTGCATGGCTAGGCTTTTATGGATCCTAATGGTCATTAGCATAGTATACACCTATGGACCTATGACTCAAAAGACCTACATACATTGTAAGCGATCTGTTGGAATTGGGCTCATGGTTTCTCTTAATGTTTATAAAATAAGTAACAAAACCACTTTTGAAAATAAAAATATTTAAAAAAACAAAGAAGGCAGCACAAGTACTATTTAATAACACACTTTTAATGCCTTAGCTTGTAGAGCTTTGACAGGAAGTCTGTTTAAGACAAGGTGCTGTTTAAAACTAGGTGTGTTATTAAATAGCATTTGAGCCACCTTGTTTTGGGCATCTGAAAAGATGACTGCCCTAAAATGTATAGTGATCCACTTGTAAGTTGCATTTTCTGTAATCACAATAGTTTCATAGAAAGCAATGTTGATCTTACACCCAACTACTGACTTGTAATGCTCAAGGATTATGGGTTTCATGAAGTACTACAATGGTGTAATATAAACAGGATTCTGACAAAGATTTAAAGAATCTAACATACCTTGGGTAGTCACTGCAGTCACAGGGGTTAATACTTCCTCCATCTTTAAAGAAAAGTCCAGCCTCTCCTACAGTTTAACCAAACCCTTAAGGTTTGTATTCTCCCTGCAATATAATTTCAGTATGTAGGTACCAGAAACCTAGCTCTGCTTTACGAAATATTAATTTCCTTGCCTTGTAATAAACGTATGGGAGAGCCCACTCTTTTTTTAAGCTTAACTTCTCATATACTTTGGCAGGAGAAATTTGCATATTTGCACATACCTCTCAACCACTTAGAGAAAGAAATCTGGGCAAAGCCATAAATAAAAGTGGGACAGTGCAAGACATACTACAAACATAATGAAATCTGTAATTTTACATATCAGGTACTGCCTATAGTCTTGCATAGACAATTAAGCCTACTGAAAAGGGGCAGGGTACAGTGTGTTGTTGAAAACATTTTTCCACTGTCTTTATTGCAGAGAGGAAAAGAAACAGTATCAGTGTATCTAGTGGTTGGGTTACTACCTGTCAATCTTTCTGCAGAGCAGTCCACATTTGGGCAGTAATGTCATGCTTTTAAGGGGGACATGAAAATGTCTTGATATCTTATAAGAGAAGGTATTTTCTGACATTTCTCTAAATGTCACAGAAAGCTGGGATACATTTAAGTCATCTTAATATCATACAAAGGAGCACAAACAAACATTGCACAGAGTCTGTTTTGATAAGATGAAAATGTTTCATTTGATGGCATAGTTTGTCCAGTACAATCCTAAATTTCAGTATCATCATCCCACTTTGAGCATCAAAAAAGATGACCGACCTAAAAATGTATTACTTTTTTGTACAGTGATCCACTTAGTTGTATTTTCTGTAATCACAATAGTTTTATAGAAAGCAGTGTTGTTCTTACACCCAACTACTGCTCAAGGATTATGGGTTTCATGAAGTGCTACAATAGTGTAATATAAACAAATCAAGGAGTAGCAATGTAACAGATGTGGGAAAATGTAACATGAAGGCAATTGTGTCTTAGTTTAAAAAAAATTCTCAAATTCAACAACAGATAGTTATATGTTCTTGTACAGTGTTTGTAAAATACTTTTGAGTAAACACAGCAAGTGCATCAGTGCACTACTCCAACATTCAGGATGAAAACACTTTCTCATGTAGACACTGATGAATAGCAGAACCAATTCTTTGAAGCATTAACAGCTCTTGGATTGTAGTAGTAACTTTGGCACCTCTAGAAAAGTGGGAAGAGGGGATGTCAGTGCTTATAGGACTACATAATGACAATGCTTAGAAAAGTATACAATTAAGCTACTTTCATTGGCTGGAGTGCTGCAACTGCTAAGAATAGTTAAAATGGTTCAGAGAAATGTATATGATGGTCATTCAGGGGGGAAAATGCAAGCTCTCCTACAATAGGCATGGAAGATGCCCTGTTTCACACTGCTGCTGTTGTATATCTCAGTGGTATAGAAAGACAACATTACTTCCTGACATATAACATAATTCATATAAAAGGATACTAATAATAGATTATGGGTAGGGGACAAGAACGCACTATAACAAGATTGCATTAGTATGACAGGTCACATGCTGGTCATGTTGTTGGAAATGCATCAAAATTTTATAAGCACAGAGTGATTTTGATGCATTAAAATACATCAGAAAACAAAGATACAATGAATAAAAAGTTTGAGTTTCAAGATGGAGTTTTCCTATGAAGGACAAATTTGCTACCCTGCAAATAGAGTTAACAGATTAAGGCTTCATAAGTCTGCTGTAGTGTGATCAGGGTGATGGCTGAATTATTGTTCTCCGTGCCTGTGGTAGGTGGGATATGGAGGAACACACATGCAAAATTGCTGCTTGATTTTTTTTTAAAGTTGTGGTGACATCCATTAGGGAAAATGACAGTAACAAAAAAACAAATCAAAACTGCTCAAGCATGAACTTTTTTTTTTTTTACCAATCTGGTACCTTGGCCATTCGCCTTCAAGGATCATATCCAAGCACAGTGCTTTTATACAGGCACAAATCTAATCAAATAATTCAACAATTAGTTAATTAATTCAATAATAAGCTCCAAATATTTGAATACAAAATTACAAAATGCAGAATACAAATACAAATCGCATAACCTTTAATAATAAGTATACTAAATATTTTAAAAAACTTGCATTAATTTTCTGATTTAAACCCCTAGGGAAAAGTGTTCTATGATTCAGTATCATTTTAATTTCTAGTTCTATTAATTTACTTAAATAATCCTCACCTCTAGGATGTGTAGGTCGTGCTAATACACAGAAAAATAAACCTGCAACCAACTCCCCCATGCATTTTGCTGTAATGTTCAGCCACTGGGCTTCTCAAATTCTGATTTCTAATGCCCCCCCTCAATGTTCCAAAATCTGTACCTTAACATTACGTTTGGTCTGACCCACAAACCAAGCTGGAGACTCACATTTACACCCTATTATATACAACTGCCCTTGACTCACAATTAAAGAAATCATAAGAAACAATTTTTCTCCAATTTATCCTAGTATCAAACTTAGATTTCTAACATTAGAACATACCTTGCAATGCCCACATGCCCCTGACCCCTGTGAATGAATGCTGTGATTTGTAAATATAATTCAAAATTTCTTTTAAATTATAACCTCTCATAAGAAAAAGTCACATGACTGGGGAAAAAACCTTCCTATTAATGCATTACTAACCACATGCCACAAATCCTTAATTCATTCCATAATCTGAGAAAAAGGTGAATATCTAGAGACAAAAAAAAAAAGAATTTGTCACTACTTCTAACAACATGTATATCATAAAATTCATTATGACATCTAACAATGCATATTCATTCTACCATCTTCTAATAAACATTGTTTGGCTTTACCAAGTTGCCTAGCAGTATAACCTCTTTCTTTTAATATATTTTCCATCCCGTGCAATTCATCCTCTCTCAGATCCACATCTGAAGTATTATTAGAAATTCTTTTAAACTCCCCATAGGACAAAGAATCCAATAGATGGGGAAGGATCCATACTCAGCAGATAAAAAATTGATTGTTAAATTTAGACCTTTTAAGCAGGGCACTGCAATCTCCCCTCCACATAAAGTGCAACATCAAGGAAATTAATGCTCTTTTAAATTGATATGAAAATTTATGTCTATGGGGGTTGTCATTCAAAACTCTAAAAAAAAAAAAAAAAAAAAAATCCAAAAAAATTACTGTCACCCTTACCAACAAAAATGAAATCATTTATTTATCTTTTAAACAAAATTACATGTTCTGTGTAAAATTTTGTAGGATACAAAAACTTCCTTTCAAAATCTGCTATGTATATAGTATACATATACAATATCGGTATATAATAGCATATGTGGGGACAAAAGATAGCTGTACATTTAAGCTACAAAAAAACTAAAATGGCAGAGAGCACACTGACTGTACAGGGCTATAATGCCTTCCATACATTTAGAGCCCCAATTGTGCAGAAGGGGAAAAAAGAGGTAATGTCTCAGTCTTCATCCATAATAGCCTCACATCACGACTGGTAAAGCAACATGATACAGTTAAGCTTCATGGCCAAATAACCATCAGAAAGGGTCAAACCATACTTTATCTAGCTGTAGAATTCCCTCAATAATCCAAGAAAGCCTATCTATAGGATCTAGAATCAGTCAGTATTAAACCCAATACCATTTCCTACGTGATCTAAACTATCCAACTATAGACTGGGAAATATACACCACCACTAGTGCATAATCACAAAGATTCCTGGACTTTGTCAATAGAAACATCCTGGAACAATTAATCAGAGTACCCACTAGGGAGAACAATATCTTGGACATTGTCCTTACTAATATGGGCGCATCTAGCATCATCCCTTGCATAACTTTATCACTTGTTAGGTCTGACCATAAAGTCAACTCTCAAAATAAAACTGAAACCAGAAATCCTTTCCACCTTTAGAAATTTCTCCAAGACAAAGTGTCTATTGGTAAGTGATACATTGGCAAGCTATAGATCCCACCAAACCCAGTTAACTCCACTGAAAACGTGATGTACACCAGCACATTATACAAGCATGTAAGCAGCTGCATAGCTGCAGCTGCAATTCTGTGGGAACAATCATATGGTATATGGCAAACCCCAGAAACAAACCCCCATAGTGGAACCATAATATCAACAAGCTTTACAATACAAGGAAGAGAACTTTGACCAAAAAAAAGAAGAGTATTTCCCTAAATGACACACCCCTGTCACTCAGGAGCATAATAAAATCCATCAAAGCCAAGTTAAAGACTAAAATAGCTACCCCAAGCCAAAGACCATCACAAGGTGTTTAGTTATTTTCATAATATCAGAAGCACAATGCAGCAATGCATTGAGCTGATTGTGAAAGATGTTACCTATACCGAGGCTGAAGATATAAGCCAACCTACTGGCTGATAAATTAACTCTAACTTTACACTCCTCTCTCCCTTCTATCTGTCCCTCAAGATATACCTGAAAACGGGCTCACCTCCAAATATCACAAATGATCAAGTCTTAAAAGTGCTATCAAAATCTTGAAAAAACACATAGATGGGGTCCGACAATATCCCTAGATGCATCTTAATTAGCATGAAGCACTATTTAGCCACCCCTCAAAAAAAAAAAAAAAACACTGTACCACCTTAGTCTCTATACAGGTATCAAGCAAGTGAAGAACATCTACAGTCATTTCCCTGCACAAGGCATGACCTTCCACAGACCCAGGCAAGTAAAGCCCTACAAGTCTGACCAGCATCATATGCAAAGTCATGGACCTAATCAACAAGGACAGAGAACCTTCAAATATTGGACTTGTCTTAGCTTGGATTCATCAAGAGTAGGTCATGCTTAATCTTGGAAACTTTTTTGAAAAGGTCACTAAACAATGGATGAAGATAGAATGGTACACAATACATACCTTGACCTGGCCAATGCTTTTGATAATTCCCTACTCAGGCATAGTAGAAAAGGTAAATAAACTGGGAATAAACTCATGTCGCACGATGGATTGCCAGCTGGCTCACAGATAGGATATAAAATCAAAAAGGAGACGGTTTCACCATGAAGAGACTAGTCAACAGTAGAGTCCCCCAAGGTTCTGTGCTGGGACCGCTTCTGTTTGGTATATACTTCTCTGAAGTAAAAGCTAATACCAAAGGGCTGAGGCTACGTATTCAGATGACTGCAAGCTAGGAGCATTCACTGAATCCTCAAATGACTTAGCCATCCTGCACGAAGGTTTGCCCAAAATAACTTGTGCTAAAATCATAGACAAACCAAATGCCAAAAAATTCATTATTGTACCCCTTGGGAAGTCATCTACTGTGGGGAACTACCATCAACAATTCGTCCATAAGAGTTGACCCAATTGTTTGAGATTGCAGAACATATGTGGACAGTGACCTTTCAACCAACATATGTCAATTGTCATAAAGTCCTTGTATATTGCAAGGGCTTATAAATAAAGGGTTTGTGTCTGCATCTAGGGATGTCATTGCCCCCCTGTACTCAGTCCCATGAGGCCAATTATTGAGTATAATGCCTCCTTTGGGATGCACCTGTCTGAACAATTGGAATGTCCACAGAGATAGCTTACTAAAAAGATATGAAGCCTAAACAATGGCCTACATGGACAAACTCAAAGCTCTGTCACTATAGTCAGTATCCTATAGACTAAGAGGTGGCTTGTGTCTGGCATAAATGGCATCCTCTAACTGAATACTGATGCATTTACTGTACATCAGGAAGTCAAATGGACTTAGAAATACTCAGTCCAAGGATTTAAACCTCTTCTGCAACATCAACCAAGCAGTTTGGAGGGGCAGGTTTATCTTGCAAAGGATACTGCTGCTCTGGAACAGACTCCCTATCCACATTAAACAAAGGTCAGCCCTGTCCATATTCAAGCACAAATTGACACTATGGATGGAAAATTGAAAATTTACCACAGGGATGCCCCCTGTACTACTAACGGATAGAGGCAGTTCCTAAATGCTGTATCTCATGCATGGGGCCACTCAAATTATATATGGTATGATCCCTGTTATCATTAGGCATAATATATAATTATTGACCATGGGATGAGCAAAGCCAATCTAACACCAAATGTGTTAGATTAATTCAAGCACCAATAGGAAAACTGGCTACGCTTAAAATGGCCCACAAGGGCAGCTATCCTAGTATTCATCTATGAAACTATAATAATGCTGTTATGCTTCTAACTATATTATGGACAGTGACTACAGAAGTTATACCTTGCTAGAATATATATGAGCAGTATAGTTCATTTTATAATGAATGTTATGATGATTTAGGTTCAATTAAATATAGGCCTTATTTTTCAGTTTCCTTTCTGATACAGGCAATGTTTAAAGTATTTTAACAAAGGCTCATTGCATTATTTTATTTCAGAAAACAGATTTTAAGACAACCCAAAATATAAAGTGGAATGCACAGAATGAACATATGTAATTTAAAGTACATATCAGCACATTTACTATGGTCGGTTAGTAGATGATTGCCAATCCATTTAACCTCATAGCCATAAGAATGCTCTGTTTAGATGAGCTGCAGAGTACAAGACTGGGTGATATTTTCTATAAATATGGCAAACTTGGAAAGTTTTTTTTTTTTTTATGGGAACAAAGCCTGATATTTTACCTTCTCTCATTTTATTTAAATAACCGACCTCAATATCTCATCATAAAATAGTAAGATTGTTTTTCTGTCAGCGGAACTACTGTCTTCAGTATTATCACCACCGTGCTGCATGGTCCCAAGAGGTGACCCAGTGCTTTAAACCCTGTACTTACTCTTCGGTATGTGCATATGTGATGACCAGAGTTTTAAACATGTGTACGAGTAGAACTGCCAAGTGAACTAATCCAGTAACAACCATTCTCCAATTCATTTATCTCTGTTACTGGAAGGACATGGTTCTATTTTCAGTTTGTAACCATAACACCTGGTTATCCTAGTGCAGCCATGAAGCTGCAGTTACATCTGGGAATATAGCGTTTAAGTTAAATGAATGAACTATAGTGATTTGCACAGTTCTTCATGAGATTTCAGAAGGAACGTAGACTTCTTGAAGGTTAGGCTACATTAATCATGCACCTTGTGCTACAACTCTAAGCATTTTATTAAGGAAAATTGTTACTTTTGTCAATTCAAATTTGGACCCTTCCTTCTGCAAGCCAAGTTCTTTAAACATTTCAATGATCCAGACTTCATGTGCACATTAATACTCACACTAACTGCTCCACTTTCAGAATATTTATTATACATTTGGGTATCCAAAGAGATGCATAGTAGAGGCATGAACACATTCTTTTTATAACTTTATTATAATTGCCCTTATGGAATTGAAAAGTTTTTGCTTTGGGTACAACAGCATCACAGTGACAACTAAACTCAATTTTTTCATGTATTATTGTGTTTAGCTCTGGTCTTGGATCCGTTCACCATAAGTAGCACTGTGCTTTCACTACCTGCATCATAATGAAAACACATCTAAGAGGCTTACATACTTGTCCAGCAGATGAAAAATCTTGTCAGATCCAACTGTACATTATTTGACAGTTGAATATTTACTCAACCAATGGTAAGTAAGTAAATTCTCATAAATGAGCTCTTAAACATTAATGGTCCCATCCTAGATTCCTATGGTATTCTAAATACCAATCTATCCAAAATTAAGTACATTCCTCACTTGGCTGGAACATTTTAATGGTCAAATGTTCATTTTATCCCCTTCAAAAAGTCTAGTATGATAGTACACTTTTTTCACAGATGCAATGATCTCAACCAAATGCATCTACTAGTAAAGCCTCTGAGTACCTTACTAGCATGTGAACAGAAACACTCCGTATTGGAGGCATCATCATTCTTTACTGAAATTGTGTTAATCAGTTAAACATTTTTAAAATATTCTTAACAGATTGCTTCATAGGTTCATGTGTGCAGATACTTAAGCTATTGCATTACCTTTTTCCTAAAGTAATGACAGAAGTCTAATCAGGGAAGAAAAAGCATGACACTGGTAACTGCCACAAAGGTTAGTGGTTGGCCACTTCATAAGACTGTGGCATTTGGCAGCTTACTGTTAGTGCAAATACAATGATGTGCAGATACTTAAGCTATTGCATTACCTTTTTTCTAAAGTAATGTAATGTCTGCCCTTTTAGAATCAACACTCGTCTTTGCTAAGCTCCTAACAATTTGACAGAAGTCTGATCAGGGAAGAGCATGACACTGGTAACTGCCACAAAGGTTAGTGGTTGGCCACTTCATAAGATTGTGGCATTTGACAGCTATTCACATGGAGATAAGGGTGGGATCTCCTTTTAACCCCAGACATAAGATGGAGCATAACCACAAGAAGCAGAGATCAGGTTCAGGCCTGAAGCTCATTGAGTTGAGTTTTGTGTCCAGGCAACCCCAGACAGACCAGGTTGTATCATCATCCTTCACTGGTGAACTTGTGCCCCAACTAGTCAAAAAGCCTTAAACTGACAACCTTGAAATGCTTTGGCATTTACCAGGATGGAACATATCTTTTTTCCATCTTTGCTATGGATAATTAGCTGAAATTCGCAGGTGAACAGCTTGATCTGACAGATGTTCACTTGTATCAAGTAGATCTGAGAAAACTCAGCAGAAGGGGGGGGGGGGCCCATTTGATATTCCAGTCACAGCTTTAACATCAAGCAGAAATTTCAATTTCCAGCGGCTTTATTCTTGAGTTCTGAAGCCTTCTCCAGCCCCCAGGACAGGCTTTTCACCTCACAATGCTGTTATAGATAGCATACAATCCTGCAGTGGTTTCCAAGGTCCTTAGACATTCTGACATCATCACATGCTCAGCACACCTTATAAGCTTACACTTGCTGATAGTGGGGTGTACACCTCATCTACCACACTGAGAAAAAGTGCAGATTGGACTTGGTCCACCATTCACTCCCCATAAATATCTGATGGAGATTCTGGGGATGGAGCATGTGATGCTCTTATTAAAGTCCATTAAAGAACTAAAAGGACCCTTTCTCCAGTTATACAGGTGCAAGTAATGTTATAAAGTTTTACTTTTGGTAGATTGCTTATGGAATTGCCTACTGATGTTGTGGATTTAACTAATGGAAGAATAAATTCCATGTTCAATGTGGTGTGTCCTTTTATATTTGTTTTTTAAATTAATTTTTCTGGAGTGCTATTTTTGTGATGAGCTGTGCTATCATTTATAGTACCTTTGGAGCTAGTTATTAGGAATACCATTGGAACAATATGGAAGTAATTTTTGCTATTGTGATGATGTGAAGTAGTGCTAGCTATGCCAGGAGAAGTAAGGCAGTGGATGTGTAACATATGCCAGCTTAGCTAGCTGGAGTTTTGTAAAGAATTATGTCATTTGTATATCAAGCTGACTTGTACAGATGTTTATGTTGAAAAATATATTTGTAAAGCTGCTTTTGTTAAAAATGTACAAACAGTGGGTCCTGCTGGCCAGAAAATAAATACACCTGTATGTCAGGCTGTATTGTAACTGTTGAAATGAATATATTGTAACAGAGAATACTGGAAAAGAGAAGGTTAATCTCAGTCCCGTTAACTTTGAAAAATATGTAAGCAAAGTAAAGCTGTGCCACCACAGTGAAGGTTAAAAACTAGTTTAATAAACTCAGGCAAGAACTTCCTGGGTTTAAAGGGTAGTGTTCTGTCAATCTCACAGTCATCTCAGAAGTCTCTACCTGTTAAGTTGAGGCTTTAAAGGGACCATCACATTCAAGCCAGGCAACTTATCAGACTGTAAGTTAGTAATCCATCCAGTCTCAATAATTAATGTTCTGTTAATTAAATCTCCTCCTCTTAAAACTTCTTCAATTACTGCCAAAGCCATAAATAAAAACTTATGCTCAGGGTATTTGGCAATATGTTGAGAAAAGGCACTAGTTCCGTTGTGTAATCTAATATAAATATCTAATATCACTCAAGTGACACAGAATTCATTCCTAGAAGGGTCTGTTGCTCATGCCAACATAAAATCCATTACATAGACAGCAGGTGGCAACACACAACATATGTTATATTTTATCAAGGCAATTGGATGCTTAGAGAATACAGCATTGTCTGACACAACTAAAATTGAAGAATTGCTGCACAATTTGACAATATATGACAGTAATCTTAAAACCCAAAAAAGTAAGAAGCTAGTATGGAGACTTTATGGACTTCATAAATGGCAACATTTTTGACTGGCCTAAGATACAGTCAGCCAGGCAGTGACAACTAACAACAAAATAGTTAAACAAGGAGCAGATGGTTGCCTAACCATATATGCTTTAAACACCAAAACTGCCTTTAGTGCTCCAAGGTGGGTTTTATTTTGCTTGGCTTTGGTTTTTACACACTAGTACTGCACATGGCCGAGGGAAGAAACATTGAATTGGATTACTAACTGGAGAAGGAACAACAAGTTAAATCTCTTGTTTCAATCAGGATGAGTAAAAAAGGTACAAGGTATGTTGACCAACCAAGTCAATCCCCTGCTTAACTTATCAGATGTTACTACAGAAGCTCCAGCAACACCATCATGAATGGAAGCCTATGATAAAATCTTTGAAGAGGTAGAGAATTTGGCTTACAGACTGAAGAGACTCCAGTAGCAATGCTTCCATTTGGAAGCTTGCCCCCATCATATTATTCTGATAGCACTGAGAATTAGATGTATGCCCACATACGGTAATTCACATCCAGATTTATTGGACAAGTGGAAAGCCTTGAATGTAGAAACTAGTTTTAAATATATCAAACTTTTGATTGAATATTTTCAGCTCTTTGAAGCCACTAGCTTTATAGAATGTAAGCAAATGGAGTTAGAAAATATAGCATTGTCTGACACTTTAAAATTGAAGAATTGCAGCACAATTTGACAATATAGGACAGTAAGCTTAAGATAAAAAGGTAAGAAGCTAGCGAGGGACTTTATGGACTTCAAAAATGGAAATATTTTGACTGGCCTAAGCAACAGGCATGCAGTGCCAACTTTAACAACAAAATAGTTAAACAAGCAGCAGATGGACTCCCAACTCTACCTGCTTTAAACACCAAAATCTCGCTGATAAACAATTGTAGAGATGGAGGTAGCGGCTCTCCATTCTATGTCACTCACTTCCAAATCCCGCTCTTTAGGAGAGAAGAGCTCTCATCTAAGCCAAGAACCTAATACCATAGACAAGAAAACTGATAAAAATCAGGATCAAGAATGAAGGGGATGTCATTGCAGGGGCCAGACGTAAAGACTCTGCATTCCACGTTCTGTTTTTTTTGGGAGCTGCCTGTACTGCTTAAGCACTACCAACCATACAAGATTCATCATTCCATCAGCAGAGGGAGGAAAAGGAGAAAGATTTCCACCTGACAGCAGAGGAAATAGATGAAACAATCTCTTGTAGTTAATATTTCACAATATACATTGAATGAAGCCAAAAATGTCTGTGCTAAATAAGGGTCTCTTTTATTCCTGGAACTTCCCTCCAGATGTAATGAATTTGTAACGGACATTAAGTACTTTGGCAGGAATTTACTCCTTAAGAATATGTTTGGTAAGAACAATGATTGCAATGACTTTGCTAACATTCTGAAGCCACCGAGCATATTTGTCCCCTTGCCCCATCCGGCAACAGAGATGTTTACCAGAGTCTGTGAGATGGAAGTATCTCAGCTTCGACACATTAGGAGTCGCAATGACTTTTATAATCTTAATACTGAAGAAAAGAATGCTTTACAGCAGCTATCACACAATGACAACACCATGATAAAACCAGCCAATAAAGTGGGAGCTTGTTGTTCTAGACAGGAATGATTACAATAAAATGTTGGATATGTTGAGTGATGACATGTATGAAAATTTCTAAATGGGATGTGAACAAGCTGATTAACAATGTGAATGATACTCTATATGACTTGTTAATGACCAGAGTAATAACACAGGATTTTTGTGATTATTTGATGGTAGCACATCCACTGACCCTGACAATTAATGGCCTGCTGAAAATCCACAAGGACAGACACAATCCACCAATGTGTCCTATAGTTCCTGGAAGAGGTTGGATAACACCAAAGAAGACCTGGCCAGCAAACCGGTACAACCAAAAGGATAAAGCCACAATAAAAAAATGAGAAGTGTACCAGAGCCATAAAAACTGCATGTACCACCAAAAACAACTGTTTATTCACAAGTACAAAATACTTTCTCAGTTAACACTGCTTCATCAGGCATAAAAATAAATATACAGTCAGCATTAAGAGCGCTTTCTCTATATACATATATATACATACATATATACATATATATATATATATACACACACATATATATATATATATATATATATATATATATACACACATATATATATATACACACATCCTAATTAAACCCTCACAATTAAGACCAATTAATGACTTAAAGAAACATACATAATTCTAGTATTCATACTATGTAGAAACTAACTCAGGTTTCATTGAAAATTTTTCATTAAGACCTGGAGGGAAAAAAAGCTCTGAAATATAAAATCCATTTATTCTCATGTCTCTCCATATTAGTTATCGCACCCACTCTAAAAGGTATATAAATATTTTCTAATATTAAAAATTTAAAAGTGTGTGTGTCATTAGTGTTATGTATACATTTATACAAAGAATTAGTCAGAACCTTTCTTTTTATTTTTGATACATGGCTATTAATGCCATCCTTAAACTTTTGATTAATTTTCCCCACATAGAAGGAATCCCACGTTGTGCACCTTGCCATGTATATCAAATCTGTGGTATTACAATTTCCATAAGCTTGAACACACACACAAAAGTTTTCCTTACCAGATCTATAGAACGAAACTCTGTATAGATGTATTTGTGAAATACACAAAGATTACACATAAAAGTACCTTTTTTGCTTGTATTATGCAAATGAAATGTTGCTTGTTCCTTAGCATAATCTGTGTTTTAATGTTGTACTTCTATAACTATAACCTGGATTATTAACATAAACATCATATAATTCAGGAACTGGCGACAGAATAGGCCCATATGTTTTAACAGTATATTTTATTCTATTAGTATTTTGATCATACGTTAGGATATCACTACACTCCGTATCTATATTCTTTATTATTCTTACAAACTCTATTAGAAAAAAATTGGTAAACATTTAGGCTCAGAAAAAATAAGTCAGCAAACTGTGTGCTGTAAAAATATACAAATATATTTATTATATTACATAAAAAGAACAGACCGGTTTTGGCTATCATAACATGAATATCCTTTTTATGTACATAAGTTTTCAATACATCCAATTCCTTAAGTAACTCAACATCCAGATATGAGATCTTAGTACTAGAAAATTTCATAGAGAACTTCTGAAACGTAGTATTATTCAAAAATTATTTTTGAATACTAGTACAATGTTCAGAAGTTTCATGTAAACAAATAGATGCATGCAAAAAGTATGCATGCTAAACATTTTTTAAAGGCATAATTAAAAGCCAGTTTCTAAGGATTAGTAGACTAAACACTGATGAAGTAAAATGTAAGGAAAAGATGAAGACTAGGGAATTTATAAGTAGAGGTTGTGATAGCGGACATGTCTTAGAAGTAATGAACAACATACTAAGTGATAGAAATATGATAGCACCACCATTATTTAGTGAATGTATTCAAGGTGGTGAAATGGTAAGGAATGTCACTCCTACACTGAGGTATGTTACAACATATATGACAAGACAGGTGGAGGCTATAATCTGGAAAAACTGGCGAATATTTATGTCCTTGCCAGAACTCACTCTTGTTGGGCACTGTACCTAGATTTGCCTACAGGAATAGCAATAATCTTAAAAGACAGCTGTGTCTCAGTCCAGTTAACTTTGAAAAATATGTAAGCAAAGTAAAGATGTGCCACCACAGTGAAGGTTAAAAACTAGTTTAATAAACTCAGGCAAGAACTTCCTGGTTTTAAAGGGTAGTGTTCTGTCAATCTCACAGTCATCTCAGAAGTCTCTACCTGTTAAGTTGAGGCATTAAAGGGACCATCACATTCAAGCCAGGAAACTTATCAGCCTGTAAGTTAGCAATCCATCCAGCCTCAATAATTAATGTTCTGTTAATTAAATCTATTCCTCTTAAAACTTCTTCAATTACTTCCAAAGTCATAAACAAAAACTTATGCTCAGGGTATTTGGCAATATGTTGAGAAAAGGCACTAGTTCCGTTGTGTAATCTAATATCACTCAAGTGACACAGAATTAATTCCTAGAAGGGTCTGTTGCTCATGTCAACATAAAATCCATTACACAGACAGCAGGTGGCAACATACATAACATATGTTATATTTT
>NC_056741.1:730088863-730114126 GCF_019279795.1 Protopterus annectens | reverse complement strand
TTTTAGATTTGATTGCAAGTAAGTCAAGATATTTATTCGCTGTTGCAGCACTGATGCTGGATATCCAATAAGTATTGGCGAATGTGATTCGTTTTTTATTTATTTCTAGAATAATTAAGCAGAACATTCCATTTTTGTCTGAATACATGTTACTTATTTTAGGTACTGGTAGTGTTTTCCTCCACAATATCATGGTACATCTTCTTTTGGTCAAAAAATGAGATTCTGCAAGTCTGTTATATGAGTTTTTTGCAAGAATGCAACATCTACTTTCTTAGTTTTCAAATATTTGGTTAAACTTCCTCTCTTTATAGGATTGTTGAGTCCATTTACATTTAAGGACAAACGTTTATATAAAAACATTCCTATATATTGTGTTAAATAGTAAAGATTTTGTTATGAACATAACATGAACACCAAGTATAACTGTAAAACATTTAAAACTATTTACAAGTCTAAACATGTAATATTTAATTCCTGGTTTAATGAGAAGTTCCTCAAAACCACCTTCGTCCATCCTAAGAACAGTAATCTACGTCCATTCTGTGCTACTGCCATTACAATAACTGCTTAGAATGTAATAAGACGTGAGAAAAATAAAAGGCTACTCCTTAGAATTGTTACTGATTTGAATAAAGTTAATACGTTTTGTGATAATTATGTATATTAGAAGTAATTATATTTGTACAACCAAATCGGAGAGTAATTTTTAAAACAAAAGACCTAGTGTATTGTTACCGGAGTAGGAAAATAGTAATGCCTTTAGGCAGCTTATGTTTAGCTACGAGTTTAAAACGTTTTCCAGATAGTTCCATGTTTTTTTATTAACTCTAACAACAATTTTAAGTAAAAGCTATTAAGATTTAAACTAGAGAGCACAATAGCTATCCAAAATCTAGTAAGTACCTTTCTCTGTAAATTAACAAGAACAGGTATTGCAAGTCCAGGCAATAACAAATGAAGAAATGACTAATATCTGACTTCTGTACATATTATGCCAGGCACAACTATAAACATGTACATGTACAAACGGCATAGACAGCACAGTAATATGACTAATATCTGACTTCTGTACATATTATGCCAGCCACAACTATAAACATGTACATGTACAAACGGCACAGACAACACAGTAATATGACTAATATCTGACATCTGTACATATTATGCCAGGCACAACTATAAACATGTACAAACGGCACAGACGACAAAGTAATATGACTAATATCTGACTTATGTACATATTATGCCAGGCACAACTATAAACATGTACAAACAGCACAGACAACACAGTAATATGACTAATATCTGACTTCTGTACATATTATGCCAGGCACAACTATAAACATGTACAAACTGCACAGACAACACAGTAATATGACTAATATCTGACTTCTGTACATATTATGCCAGGCACAACTATAAACATGTACATGTACAAACGGCACAGACAGCACAATAATGTGACTAATATCTGACTTCTGTACATATTATGCCAGGCACAACTATAAACATGTACAGACGGCACAGACATCACAGTAATATGACTAATATCTGACTTCTGTACATATTATGCCAGGCACAACTATAAACATGTACAAACGGCACAGACAACACAGTAATATGACTAATATCTGACTTCTGTATATATTATGCCAGGCACAACTATAAACATGTACAAACAGCACAGACAACACAGTAATATGACTAATATCTGACTTCTGTACATATTATGCCAGGCACAACTATAAACATGTGCAAACTGCACAGACAACACAGTAATATGACTAATATCTGACTTCTGTACATATTATGCCAGGCACAACTATAAACATGTACATGTACAGACGGCACAGACATCACAGTAATATGACTAATATCTGACTTCTGTACATATTATGCCAGGCACAACTATAAACATGTACAAACGGCACAGACAACACAGTAATATGACTAATATCTGACTTCTGTATATATTATGCCAGGCACAACTATAAACACATACAAACGGCACAGACAACACAGTAATATGACTAATATCTGACTTCTGTACATATTATGCCAGGCACAACTATAAACATGTACAAACGGCACAGACAACACAGTAATATGACTAATATCTGACTTCTGTACATATTATGCCAGGCACAACTATAAACATGTACAAACGGCACAGACAACCCAGTAATATGACTAATATCTGACTTCTGTACATATTATGCCAGGCACAACTATAAACATGTACAAACGGCACAGACAACACAGTAATATGACTAATATCTGACTTCTGTACATATTATGCCAGGCACAACTATAAACATGTACATGTACAAACGGCACAGACAGCACAGTAATATGACTAATATCTGACTTCTGTACATATTATGCCAGGCACAACTATAAACATGTACATGTACAAATGGCACAGACAGCACAGTAATATGACTAATATCTGACTTCTGTACATATTATGCCAGGTACAACTATAAACATGTACATGTACAAATGGCACAGACAGCACAGTAATATGACTAATATCTGACTTCTGTACATATTATGCCAGGCACAACTATAAACATGTACATGTACAAACAGCACAGACAGCACAGTAATACGACTAATATCTGACTTCTGTACATATTATGCCAGGCACAACTATAAACATGTACATGTACAAACGGCACAGACAGCACAGTAATATGACTAATATCTGACTTCTGTACATATTATGCCAGGCACAGCTATAAACATGTACATGTACAAATGGCACAGACAGCACAGTAATATGACTAATATCCGACTTCTGTACATATTATGCCAGGCACAACTATAAACATGTACATGTACAAACGGCACAGACAGCACAGTAATATGCAACAGTTGAACAGAAAATGCTATAGATACACAAAGTAGGTTTGAATACCTCAGACCCCTATATACTGTTGTACAAACATAATATAACGGGTTTCAAGATTGCTGTCTGAAATAAAAATGTCTCAATACATGTGCAAGGGTGATCACAACAAAATGGAAAGAGTTCACATATCTAGGTACATCTTTTAAGGGTGGTTGTGCGTTAGTCATATAGAGCTATACCTATGTATACCTAGATAGAAGAATGTATATGAACTACAAATGTATACCAAAGTTCATGATTACTGACCTGTGCATATGTATCTTAGAATAAACTATGTTCAAAAAGGTTAGTTATTAAAACTAGATAACAGGGCAGCCATGGTGCAGTGGTTAGCATTGCCACCTCACAGCAATAGGTTCTCTGGTTCGATCTTCGGCTGGGGTGCCTTCTGTGCGGAGTCTGCATGTCCTCCCTGTGGTCATGTGGGTTTCCTCCCACATCTCAAAGACATGCTGTAGGTGGATTGGAAACTCTGAATTGGCCCTAGGCATGAGTGTGTGCATGTGTGTGCCTTCTGTGGAAGGTTGGGCGCTGGGCTGGCAACTCAACATCATAAAAACTCCACTGCCAATCATGAGCAGACAGGTGATCCACTATGGTGACCCCTAACTGGGAAAAGCCGAAAGAAGAAGAAGATTAAAGCTAGATAACAAAACAGGTATCTAGAAACTGATAACTAACTCTGTAAATTTATGAGAGCTGGTACTTTTTTACACATTATAGTTAAATAAGAACCTTGGTCTTTTAAAAGCATACATATCTTACTTTCATCAAACTGGGGATATATATAAGTCAGTTAAACTGAGGAAAGCACAATAATTATCATAAACAGAAAGAGACAAAAAAACTTTCTGTATGCTAAATATTTTTATTCAGCCAAATAAACACCATCCACAGAAGTTAGGCATGGCTTGCAGTATCAACAAATAAAAATATTCCAGGGAAATTCAGAAATGATACAGACGCGGACTTCTGCAAACAGTCCAATTTTAATAAAAAGTTAGCGCTTTCACCTTACAGGCTTCATCAGACATTAAAAATGTGTTCAAACCAACAAGTTAAATAGTGTTACAATTATACCCATAGGTTAAAATGCATCTGACATCACACAGAGCTAATTAATGAGTCATAAAATAGTTGAGTCATATAAAATACTAACACAAATCTACGCATATTCACACAAATAAAACTGGTTCATAAATGCTAAAAACTAAGTGCAAAACGTAAATAATACATATATAGAATGTATAAACTGTATAAAAGAACTATAAAATGTACATACATACATATATATATTATGCACGTGTATAATTTAAATAAATATGTAAAAATAACTAAATATATCAAACTCTGATGGCTCAATGACTAGCATGAGTCATAGAGGTATATACATTCATGGTAGGCCATTACGGCCAGTATTAGGATACCTTCTATTAACAGCTAACCTCTTACTATGGAGAATAGGTTTGAGCGGTACCTTATCATTAAGGCCAGGTACCTTATCGGCCCTAAGCCTAACTATCCATCTCAATTCACACTCCTCTGTATATGTTCCAATGTCACCCCCACATAGACTGGGTCTAACAAACTGCACAACATAGAAAATAAAAGTGTGTGTGAGGCCAAGGGCACTGTTATGTTTAGCCAAGGCGTTGGACTCAGAGCCCATACGTATATGATAAATGTATTCCCTTATACGTTCACGTAATCTCCGATTGGTCTTACCTATGTAGAACGCCTCACAGGACACGCATCTGGCTAGGTACCCTAAATTTTCACTCTGACAATTACTGGTTGTATGGAAGATAAAATCTTCCCCTGTGTTAGGATGTGTAAAAACATCCCTAGTATCAATAAATTTACATTGGCCACAATGGTTACAGGGTTTGGTGTTGGTTCCATCACACGGTGGGTCAAGAGTGGTCCTAATGAGAGGGCGATGACACAAGATCTGTTTTAGATTCCTCTTGTTCTTATACAGAAAAGTGGGTCTAGGACCAACAATCCCTTCAATGTGGTCATCTAGGAGAAGTGTGCCCCAGTGCCTCTCTATAACACTCCTAATCATAGGTGTATCTGATGTGAAAAACATGGGCATCCTCAGAACATCGCTTTGTCTATTCCGAAATACACTACCCACCAACGCATCTCCATCAGAGAAGTAGAGACTCACCCTTGACATTCTTAGTGAACCAACTTCGGTTATTGCTCGATCAACTTCAGACCTACTATACTCACGGTTCATAAACCTAAACCTAAGGTCAGCTAATTCCTGTTGAAATCCCTCCTCACTTGGATTAAGTCTTGAAGCTCTCATAACCTGTCCTTTGACCACTTTACCAAAAACAAAATGTGGATGCATACTATTACAATGTAACAGGGTATTCCTATGACAAATTTTCCTATGTACTGCTGTATTCAATAATCCATTGTCTAACCTCTCAATATAGACATCAAGGAAAGAGATGTTAAATCTAGAAAAACTGACAGTAAAACTGAGATAACTAGTCAAGGAGTTGATAATAGAAACAAGTTCAACAAACCAGACTCATCCCCCTTCCATATCAGAAAGAGGTCATCTACAAAGCGTCTATAGAACCCAACTGATTGCTTAAAGACGTCTAATGGGAACAACAATTCCTCCTCCAAATTAGCCATCACTATGTTGGCTTAGCTATTGGCACAGGACGTGCCCATGGCTACGCCATCATTCTGAATGTAAACGTCACCATCAAACATAAACATGTTATTATACAGAACAATCTCCAAAAATAAAATCAACAAATCAATTTCTTTGCTGCTCAAATCTGAATGTCGAGAAAGGTAACATTGGGTCTTAACCTCCCCTGTGTCATTGGGTATCACCGTGAATAGACTTTTAACGTCTAATGTAATCAAAATAAAAGATTCATCAGCACTCACATTCCTCATATAGCTATACAGATCTAGTAAAAACTGCTTAGAATCCCTCAATATGGTGGTATTAACATCAACAAGCGGTCTTAAAAAATACTCCAAATAAAGGGGGAATGGTTCGGTGACCCGTCCTCGCCCTGCGAAAATAGGTCGCAGGGGAGGTCTGGACAAAGATTTATGAACTTTGGGTAATCCCTGTATGGTAGGTATCAGGGGATTATTGACCCTTAAAAATTTGAAGAGCTCAAGGCCAATGTCATAACTTTTTAACATGTCATCCAACATGTCATAAACCTTAAGTACTCTGTTCGTTACTTCCATCATATCAATCTGAGTGCAATAGTTATCCTCTTGTAACATAGACGTCATGTTCTCTACATAAGTAGAGCAATCCATTAAAACAACAGGACCACCTTTATCTGCTGGTCTAACAACTATGGAGGGATCATTGCTCAAGTCATTAAGGGCTCTCCTCTGCAAAAAGGAGAGATTATCGCGTCGCTTCCTATATTTAAAATTCCTATTCATACTGTGTAGATCCTGTTCAACTAGCCTGGAAAAAGTCTCAACTAGAGGATGTAAAACAGGAATATATGTACTCTGTGGTCGAAAAATCTCATGACGTCCTTGATCACTGTTCGCACCAAAATCCAGTTTCATTTGGACATTTTGTGCGAACAATTTGACGTCTAGTACTGAATCAACTAAATTTCTTGCTGCAGTAGGTATAAAGGTGAGTCCTTTGTCCAGGACTTGTGTTTCAAACTCAGAACCCCGCTGGATAAATTAATCACTAAAGATGGTCTGCTCGCTCCCACATTTTCTTCAAGGTGGGGCCAGTGTGGTCACCCCCCAAACCCTTCCATTTCTGCCTCCCCCAGCTGAACTATCTCTGTCTCTTGGTCTGTTGAGATTGTTCTATGGGGAAATGGACATGCATGTTATTACTCTGATCCTGCAAAGTTACCTGAGGACCAGTACTGGAAGGGACCTTCCTCCTAACCACCTGTGCATTGTTGTTGATATTCAACGTACATACACCAACATGAGCCCTATTGGAATCTAACACAGTTTCATTATCATTAGATGTATTATTCATGCCTGACCTCTCCAAGAGAGTAGAAGGTTCTGGGATAGACCCAGTACCATCATTCACATTCATGTCAACTGTATTGTCAGACAAGGCATTTTCAATACTGTTGACACCCAACCTGTTAGGTAAAACATTAGCGGAAGCGTTGGTAACTCATTTCACATTATTAGTCACAGTCACATTATTTAACCCAACATTGCCATTGTTGCCCCTGGGCCAAGTAAAGACATGGCTCAACCTAAAATCTCTAACATCCCTGGAAATTTTATTCTTTTTCTGCTCAGTCAGTCTTTATTAATAAATTGTAACATTGTCCAGCAACTTGTCAATTTCCGTTTCGGTCCTGCTATTCGGATATCTTAATAGGATAGTCTCCTGTTGAATAATATGTTCTCTCAGGCGCTCATCCTCAGGGCCAAAAAAGTCATTAAGCAACCGCATGCAACTGAAACTTAAACCCAAATTGAGCTGTTGCCATTTAAACAACAGCTCAGGATAAAGATTACCTGTCGTAGGCATCTTCAGGATGCGCAAACCCCTAGGCACAGCCTTCTTGTGTAAACACACCTCGAAGTGCTGGCATTGCAATTGCATCCGCTTGAGTTTCAGAAAGTCAAGTTCCAGTTTATTTAAATCTTCCGACAGGCTCTGTAGACTCTCTGCACCGCAATCCTCATTACCGGGAATGGGCTCGAACAACATCAAAGTGTTTTCTTTACCGGAAACACAATTTTGAAACCGATGCCGCTTCAGTTCCCCGTTTCAGTTCCATGTACATTGTAAGGTAGTTCAATGTTATTGAGACAATCAGCTGTTGCTGCCATGTCCTCTCGGCGATGCAAACAAAGAACCAAGTAACCAAATAAAAATAGGAAAGAGCACCACCAAAAGGTAAAAACTCCTGTAGTATCGAGTAAAACACAAAAAGTCAGCCAAATAAACACCACCCACAGAAGTTAGGCACGGCTTGCAGTATCAACAAATAAAAATATTCCATGGTAATTCAGAAATGATACAGACGGGGACTTCTGCAAACAGCCCAATTTTAATAAAAAGTTAGAGCTTTCACCGTACAGGTTTCATCAGACATTAAAAATGTGTTCAAACCAACAAGTTAAATAGTGTCACAATTATACCCATAGGTTAAAATGCATCTGACATCACACAGAGCTAATTAATGAGTCATATAAAATACTAACACAAATCTACGCACATTCACACAAATAAAACTGGTTCATAAATGCTAAAAACTAAGCGCAAAATGTAAATAATACATATATAGAATGTATAAACTGTATAAAAGAACTATAAAATGTACATACATATATATATATAATGCACGTGTATAATTTAAATGAATATGTAAAAATAACTAAATATATCAAACTCTGACAGCTCAATGACTAGCATGAGTCATAGAGGTATATACATTCATGGTAGGCCATTACAACCAGTATTAGGATACCTTCTATTAGCAGCTAACCTCCTACTACGGAGAATAGGTTTGAGCGGTACCTTATCGGCCCTAACCCTAACTATCCATCTCAATTTACACTCCTCTGTATATGTTCTAATGTCACCCCTGCGTAGATTGGGTCCAACAAACTGCACAACAGAGAAAATAAAAGTGTGTGTGAGGCCAAGGGCACTATTATGTTTAGCCAAGGCGTTGGACTCAGAGCCCATACGTATATGATAAATGTGTTCCCTTATACGTTCACGTAATATCCGATTGGTCTTACCTATGTAGAACACCTCACAGGACACACATCTGGCTAGGTACACTAAATTTTTATTAAGTAAACACACAGAAGCCTTTCTGTTAACCTATCTGTGAACTTCAGTTCAAAGCTTGCTTAAATTTTAGCATTGTTGCAAGTAATTGAAACACTGAATATGCGTTTTAACAAAGTGAAAATATTATTTACCATTAAAAAAAAATCTATAACAATGTGCAGCATTTAGCAGTTAAAGCAAATCCTTTCATTTTTAACGGTCCTTTTGTTCTCAGAAATTCTGTGCCATTAACTTCCTTTATTCTCCTCAGATAACATCATCTGAGCATGTTGAGAGGTCAACGGTCAGGCTGCATCTATATTCCTGCTGTTACAGTGATGTAATGAGTTTACAAACAAGCAGGAAGTGTTCTAGGCTTGAGAGTTCTTTTAAAGCTTTTTGATTTTTCGGCGGCAAAATACAGCACAAAGGTAGTTTAAACAAGTAGATTGTGCTCAAGAATGTTGTATGGCTCTCGTGTATAGCAAAAAAAAAGCAGAGAGAGTTAAGTAAATCATACAGTAAAATGCTTAAAATGCTTCTTTTTGAACAGTAAATCTGTACATTGTAAAGCCCTCTTTCCCCCTCCACTTCCCTCTGCTTTAATATACTTTTTTAAAATATAAAATTGGCACTATTTACATATTAAATAAAAACTTTCTGCTATCTGATATTAATTTATAGAACCTAAAGTCTATGTAGAATGTTGTATGGTCACAGCAGATATATACTTTGTATAGAAATCTTCTTATAACTTTATATGATGGGTATAGTGTGGTAATTGTAATAAGTTTAAATGGAAGTAATGTGAATCATTTGCATACTGTGTGAAGCTGTTGTTTGAAGGCTATTGCCATTTGTTGACTGTGTCTGTGACTTTAATAGAACAGTGTGAGTAGATAGGAAAGAGAGAAGAAAAAAAAAGAGAACCAATAAGTGCTGGGTAGCAATATTATGTTACCATTGATGTAATGCATAGCCTGCATAATAAATGTTTGCTGTAAGGTGTTTATATTACTGCAGCTTATTTATAAGTAAATATTTAAACAAGTTTGTTTATATTGAAGTACTAAGCAACTGAATATATTATGTAAAATAAAAGGAAAAGAATGAAAAACAAAAGAAAGTAAGAAAAGGAGCAGTATTGAGAAATAGGTAATATAGAAGAAAGCAGGCTTAAGTATATATATATTTAGTAAATAAGTAGAACGTTTGTACCTTATAATTCCATTTGTATCCTGTGTTTTTAGATGTATTGTTTGTTAATAAGTTTTGAGAGTGATGGTTTTTATACTATTTCCCCTTAAGCTGCTTACTAGATTTGTCATCTGTAGTTATTTTACCATTAGCAGCTTGTCTTTTTAGACTGGGCAAAGAAAGGTCCATTTCTTCTACTTTCTCAAGTAACTTGCTTTCCCTCACGAAGGCTGATGCTTCAAGAGAATTGAATATTTTTTGACCATCCAAGAGGGTAATTTTGATTCTGGCTGGAAACATTATCTTGGCTTTAATGTTGGCTTTTTTAAGTCTTTAATAAGTGGGACACATGCTTTTCTCTTTGTGATCACAGTGGAAGTGTAATCATTGTCAAATCTTATATTTTTCCCATCGACATGGGCTGGATTTCCTGACCATGCAGCTCTTAGTATTGAGTCTTTGTTTTGTGTAGATAGGAATTTTACAATGATGGATCTCACAGCTGTTGAATTTTTTGATGCCGATGTATATGAGAGGGACCTGTGGGTTCTCTCGATTCCGAAAGATAAAGCTTCAAGGAGGTTTATTATTTTTGGAAGCCATTCATTTAGGAAGAGAATCATATTATTTCCTTCCATTTTCTCTGGAAATCCATAGATCCTAATGTTGTTTCTTCTGAATCTACACTCTAGGTCATCCACCTTTTCTAGTAACTGGTTATTTTGTTTTAGTAAAAAATTTAGCTGGTTGTCATTTTCCATTCGCCTGCCATCTATTTCACTTCTATAGCTGCTATTTGTTCAGAGTGAGTAATAATTATTTCCTTTAAGTCATCAATCTGTTTTTTGCTTTTTTACTTCATATTTTCCACAATTTTCTCTAAATTATCCATCTTTATAGAAAGGTTTTGAATGCTGGTCATTATTGTTTGAATTTCCTTTTTCATAGTGCTGTCTTGTAGAGATGTCTTCGAGTGACTCATAGCTGTTTCAGTCTGTAACTGATGACAGAACTTCTCACAGGTAATATTTTGGTAAATTGAAAATATTAAGATTTCTTCTGATAAAGTTGTTCACAATATCGAGATAAGTAGTTGTGGAAAATTCTTCAATGTTTGTTGAGTTAAAATAGAAAAATCCTGTCAGAAAAAATCATTTCCGGCAAAGCATCAAGAAAGTGCAGCTAACTCCTTGGCATCTTGACCACACCTCAGAGAGTGCCATTTCTGATTTAAACTCCTAGCATTTAGTAGGATGACCCTTAGTTTCTTTGTGTTTGATATTTTCACATCAGAAATTTTGCACTTGTGACCTTCCCTAAAAAAGGCATTATGGGGAGGCATGTGCCTTAGCCAGCATCCAAAAGTCTAGAGGTGCCAGGTGAAGTCCATCTCTGGCAAAGCAGTGTGGTCTATCCACCATGTCATCCCAGACTGACAGGAACGGGATCCCCTTAGAATAACACCAGAAACTAAGCCAATTATTGAAGTCTATCATTTTTTGTTTATACTGAAGAAGAAGAAGATACTAGGCGAGGGTAAAATGCTGCTCAAAGCTAGGGACATACCTGCCTGGAACACTCAGAGTGCTCAGTCATGTCTCTCTTCATATAGTCCAGGGAGGTACAGCTCAAGTTGTTCACACCAACATGAACTATGACAGAGCCATAATGAGATACTTGAGTGCATGTGTGACCAGACAAATCCTTGTACCAGATAAACAGCTGTCCATAACCTTTTGTTTAACCTGGTGAGTGGGTCATCTGTATGTCTCACTAAAACATGTGGAATAGATGTGCACTGAACAGCCAAGTGCTCCGGATTATGCAAAAAGCTACACATTTAAAGGCTCTCTTAGGTGCTTTTCCGCTGTTCCACACTGAATAGTGATGGCTCCAGTTTGTGTGCTCATATACCGCAAAGAAGGCTAATCGACATCGAGTTATACGAGCCAATCAACAGATCATTTCTAGGCAAAGCAAGCCAATGAGGTAAGAAAGAAATTGGCCAATCACTACGGGGCTTTCCTTAACGCAGCCAATAGCAACATCACAAAGGGGTTTTGCGCCATTGCGAAACCTTGAAAACCAGTTATAGTAAAACACTTATTCTTCCGTTTACTTTTGGAACATGCTTCTTTTGCTGGAGGGGTGAGGAGAACTGGAGCATAGTTAGTACATCAGGACAGTGGCACTTCTGCTGGGCTGGTTCAGAGGTTTTGTGGAGTTTGCCTGCCTTCCATTTTTTTTTTGTACCACAGTTAGTGGCATTTACAGTTGCCTTGTTTACCTCTTTTTCTTGAGCTGGTGCAGGTTATAATGGGTCACTAATGGCTGACACCAATTTTATACTTTGTCTTACTGGAAGGAAATAAAATCTAGGTTTTTGCCAAGTCTGTTCTATTATTTTGAAATTGATTATGGTCATTAATGCAAGACTGGAGATTTATGCTAGTTATTGTTAAGATAGTGTATATTTATGCAAAACCTGTTTGTTGTGTTAACTTTTATAGGATTTGTGGTGCATTGTAAAAGTCATACAATGTAGGTGGATGCAAAACACTTCTTCCTTGATGAATCATTGAGGGTTGCAGCATGTTAGTAATGCCCAACATTTGAGCAGTTATTTAACAAAATGTAGGCTATGCAAAACATTCTATTTACTTTCAATGCAGTCAGTTGTGCCAGATGAGACCTTCATGCTGATTATTCAGATAGGATGTGGTTAATGTGATATGAAACCTCTTGATTGTTTTATTAACTTTTAAACATCTTTAGGGCAGTGTGTCAGAAGTGGTTTCTATTCTAAATGTAGAGTTATGCAAAACATTTTGTATTACTTTTGTACTCTGTCATGGTGATATCGGTTTAAAGAGATTAATGTGTTCAGACAATGTATATTGATGCAAAATCCTGTTGCTGTTTTAACTTTTTAAAGGAAAAATGCAGTCTGTCAGTAATGCCTACTTACAGAGGTTCATACCTATTATTCAGGCAATGTAAGTTGGTGCAAGTCTCTTCATTTTAAAAGGGTAGTGGTGTTGAAATGCCAAACTAATTTCATGGTCATCATTGTTCAGAGACTATAGACTGATACCTGTGCTATAATTTTTTTAAATGAATCAGACTGTAGTCTTTTAGTAAACACGAGATGTGATTTCAAATGGTTGGGAGGGTGGCCTAATGGTTAAGTTGTTTGCCTTACAAACACAAGGTGCAGGGTTTGAGTCTCACAAGGCATAATTAGCTAAGCTTAAAATGGTTTGCAAGGGCAGTTAGTTTAGTACTAACCTATGAACCTATTAAATGTAGGTTGATGCAAAAACCTGTTCCATTAATGTTTTTGAATGAATTACAGTAGCAAATTGCTGTTGGATTTTGGTTAGAGTTTGCTGTTCTGTTTCTAAACTTGCCCATTTGTTGCATTTCATTTTGTTACATTTCATAATGCTGCATTTTCTGCTCTTAACACTGAGGTCATCACTGCTATTTGTGGTTCTGGACTTGTGTAATTAGATGTGCTGTGGTACAATATTGCAGGTATTTTGGTAAACAGTGTTGCAACAGACCATTTTACTTAAGCAGAATTTCATTTCAGTTGATCTATAGAGTAGCAGTTTTTCTCTTAATGCACAGGATAAGACATTTGAAGTTTTCGTGGTGCTATGCAGTACATTTTGTGATATATTCTTGAGTTATATACAGTGGCATACAATAAGGAGTGTGCATCTAAAGTACATTAAATACATATGTCCATAGATATAGTGCAATGTACAGATGTAGAATTGTTTGCAGTGTGAAACATAGCAGGATAGTGTTTAGCAAACATTTAGAGCAATGCAATACTGTAGGAAATGGTATTTATGGGCAGTTTGCTTAGATTCTGCATAGTAGTAGTTTTAATTTTAGTTTGATACTCTCTAGTAGTTCTCTTTTGTATTTGGTTATTTATGGTACTGTACATTATAAACAAGTTTGATTTAAATTACGAGTTGTTTTTTATAGAATTTTTAGAAATGTATAGTGTTAATTTTTGGCTATGTACTTGAACTTCATGCTTTTGTTTAAAAGCCCACTTCAACCAGGCGCCATGGAAATGGTACATTTTCGTGTAGTGAGAAAATAGTGTGTTCCACATTTTGGCTGTTTGTCAGACATTGTTAGGCTGTGTGTTCCACATTGGCCTCTTAACAGGTTGAGAGCTATGGATGTGCATTGCCTTAAGGTGAGGCACTGGTGCTAGTGTTTTTATGTTTATTGGGTGCTTTGGTTGTAGGGTTAGGTATAGCATGTTTGTGTTTTGGAGGTCTCTGTTTTTTAGGTACGTTTCTGGATAGTACTTTCACATATGAAGGTTTATGGGATGGGTGCATATTATGATTGTCATGGTGTGTGAGCTGACAACCTGTTTGTGTTGCTGTTCTGGGTGTGAGAGAGCAGTGATTCCAGATTCTTAGTGTAGGAGCATCTGTCGCCGATTGAATTTGAGTGATTTGGGAGTAAGGGGTTGCCAGTGTACAAGAGGCAGTTGCTGCACTGTCCCAAAAAAGCAATGTCAACCAAGTTAGCAGGAGAAACAGAGGGAAACTGACAGGCCCATAATTCAAGGTTTGAAAATGGTATCTCCACAGATAAGGAAAAAATATGGGGGTATCTGGTAGTGGGCTATTTAGGTTGACTAACCTATGGGTTGTACAGTAAGAGGTCTATAAAAAAGGGATCTATAGGGTCTGATGTTGATGGGTAAGAGGTAAAATCACTGCTGGGTTGCTCACTTGAGCAGATGAGAGCTGTTTTACAAACTGCTGTGTCAGATAGCAGCCACTTCTAAGGGAAAATGTCTATTGGTGCTTTTGCATCTATAACCACCAAGAGTTACTCATCTGTGCTGTGGTGTGCAATGGTGCAGTACGCCCAACCAAGAGCAAAGCTGATAATACAAAGACTTAAGAAAATGCTTAAACTGAGCCCTGAACCAATGAAGTAGCTCAAACTGAGCCCCAAACCAGTAACCTTCAATTAGATAGTCCCACTGTATGTACACTCCTGCCACAGGGGTATGAGGGGTTGTTTCCAAAAGATGATGCCCTGATTTTTAGTGCTCACTCTTAAAACGGAATTGGATTCGGCTGGTCAGAATCCAATCTGTACTACAGCCAACAGAAGTGCAAGAAAACAACAGAATTAAAGCAGAATACTTTTTTTTTCTTAAATTAAACAGGCAGAGTTAAAAGCAGTACAGTTTTTTCTTAAATATAGCAATAGAATAAAACCGCAGAACAGATCCTTTTTTTAAATAAGTAAAAATAAGCAGTTGGTGTGAAATACAGTTGAGCAACAAATGCAGTAGTAAAATAGCAACTTAGCATTTGTAGTTCTCTTGGATGGTTTGGTATGATAGGAGGAGCAGACGCTGATTGCCCAACTCTCTAGAGCCTAAGCCAAGTGCCAACCCAGGCAAACATGGTCCTTAAGTAAAATACTAGAGAAAAGCAGTAATACAAAGAAACCAATGAAAATGTTAAAACTGAGCCCTGAACCAGTAATTTTCATTTATAGTCCTATTGTACACTCCAGCCACAAGGATATGGGGGTGGGGGACGTCTCCAAAAGATGTCTTGATATTTAGTGCTTAATCCTCTAACAGAACTAGATTCAGTTGGTCTGGATCCAGTCTATACTATAGCCAACAGAAATGCAATGGAACAACAGAATTAAAGTAGTAGATTTTATTATAATATGCACATATAAATAAAGATTGATTGGGAGAGCCTTACACAAAAAGAAAAGCAGTTGCACATCTTTGTATATAAACTTCTGGATGGATAGTCCTTTTACTAAAAACACAACTGAAAACATGCTGGCTATGCCCTTGCAACTCCCAATCTAATATCATCCACCCCATCCAACCACTACCTTTCTTTCCACTCCACTAACTACCTTGATTGATTATAGCAAGCTCAGATGCTCATAAGAAAGTACTTATTATACAGCACAAACTTCTTCTTCTTGTAACATTTGTTAATGTCTGGTATGCACTTCACAGATAAAGATTCTAGTTGTCTACTGATGTACTATGTTCTTCATCTGTAAATATGTTGTAAGTAATTGCTATGTAAATTGTTATTCACTATGCAATCCAATGTATATACTGTCTGTTTATTTTAACCGTGGAGCTTTTCTCCCCGGGCCTCCACTGAAAATGGACCTACGTTCAGTCGGACACTCCCGGTCAACAAATTTAAATAAATAAATAGTCACAAGGAAAGATGAACCAAAGGATTTTGCAAATTAGTTTTGCTAAGGAATACTTTAATTGCCTCTAGCTAGGAATGTAGTACATTTTCTTAGAGTACTCTTCCTGATCTAAGCTGTAACATTTAGTAGCCATGTGTCAAGCAAGTGCTTTGTCCTTCCATCACACAAATTAAAAGCCAGGGCTATGCTGACCCTTCTCAGCTACTTTTCAGACTGGAGAGCATTTTCTAACATCTGTGGTTGCCATGTAATCTCTCCTTGACTGCATAGCTTGTCATGCAAATCTGCCATAGTTCCAGCCTTCTGTAAAGTCATAAGTACTGGCTTGAGATGGGAATCACTTTCAACCCTCCTGCATGTGATTAGAAATATGCAGAAGTCTGCTGTGTCATCATAGGGCATCTACATGGACTGTATAAAATACTGCTCTACCGATGCCTCCAACGTCCATGAAGATTATGTCCGGTGGTATGTGGAATGAGGTAGACCTTAGTCCCTTTGCTGATGCAAAATGCCTGGGAAACGCATGCATCTTCCTATCTAAAGGAAGCCAAACAGATTTCATGCTTGACACCAGATCCCTCTTCCTCATGGTCTGCTTTTCCTCTGTTAGGATTGGAATCCGGTTTTGGTGGTGGAGGTCTGGCTTTATTGCTGCCTTGGATGAGACCAAGTGATCATCTAAGAAATATCCTAGTTATATTCAGCACTATTAAGGTTTAGGTCCCCTGCCCATCCTCAGTGGACAACAAAGCTATCTATACATCTTGTAAGTATACAAGAATTTGATTTCTCTAGAATGGCAGTACCATTTTGTGATCTCGTACTTCTAGCCATCTGACCATGCTGTGGATCTATGGACTGCCAAATCTGGGCTCTGGTGTTGCCACTGCATTACTTCTGCTGTGCATTGGCATCCGATTGAACATGTAGACACTGGCCTATATTCCTGTCAGGCTAATTACAGTGTAATATCTGTTAATAAAGGAAGCCTACAGCTCCTCAATCACCTTGTTGAGTACTTATTTGCTTTAAAATAAGTTAAATATTATTTTACAGATTGTGACCTATGTCCCAATAATCCAGCTAGCACAAAAATCATTTAATTCAGAATATGTCTGAGTACTAATATATAGCATTAATTGTTGATCCATGTAATTGTCAACATGCGTAATGTCAACACACATGTTGGGGGAAAAAAAGCATTGGTACACTACAATGCATGCTCCTACAGTAATCTTAAGAATGTGCAAAGTAAGTGTTTTTTTTCCAGGGGTTCAGTTCCCCCTGCACCAACCCCATTTCAGAGGTCACACAATCCTCATGGAAAGGACTCCTTAACCTGTCAGTCGCACTCAACCTTTGACCCATCTGTCTGTCGCCCAAAGTGGGTCAAAAATGCAGAGCTCAATGAAAGTAAAGGTCAAGCCATGCTGACCAAAGATAGATTGGTAGATAGACTTATACTGCTTACTTGATTAAAAAAGTTCAGAATGTATATACAAAATATCCACGTTCTTGTTAGAATATTATAATGAAAGACACGCAAAGCATCTGATAAAATATTTTTGAAAAAGGATCATTTCCCTACCACTGACCAGGACTATAATTGCTGTTCTAAGTGATCGCAGTGTTCCTGATCTAAGTCGCAATGATAGGGAGGAGAATACCATGGCAAATTTACTCTTGGCATTTGCATTAAGCCTGCCTGTCCTATAGTTCCTAGCGCAGTATTCGCATTTGGTAAGTGAAACCTTTCAGCTCAAGTTCTATTATACACATTAATATCCCAGGCTAATATTTTTTGGTGCTGCAGTTTTCCTGCTTTAAATGTTGCTTTTGCACATTTATCAAGAACAAATGACATTCTTATATCCTCTAAGAAAGGTTTGATGACCTCCAGTTGTGGCTTCATCTCCTCATCTGATGAACTATACAGTTTTAGATCATCCACAAAAAAGATGAGAAGTCTTTACACTTTGTTGTTGTCTGTGAGCCAAACTGTAAACACAACCTAATTTGTTATATAGACAGCTTGATGGGTTAAGGGCAAGACAAACGAGCAGCGGTGACAGAGTCATCCTGGAATATTCCCCTTTGAAATGTTATCCCTGGGATAATAATTTCTCCTTTATCAATTCTTAGCTGCAAAGTGGTTTGCCACTCTTATTGTCGCTGTAATCTAATTGATCAGTGTAGGGTGAATCTTATATATATCTGTAAGCATTCCTTTATCCAGCAATCTGAGATGCTGTCAAATGCTTTTTTGCATGCCATACTCAGCCTTCCTTTTATTTTTTTTTAGCTCCTCCATTATGACTTTATTAAACACTAAATGATCCTTTGTTGCATATGAGGTTCTTTTGTTATCCTTTTGTTCTATTGCCATAATTGAGTTGTATATCTGCCATCATCAATTCCAATATATAGCTTATATCACTGGACGGAAAGGTATTATTCTGTGGTTTTTAGAATATGTTGCAGGTTCTATGTTGAGGAGGGGTATTATTTTTCCTGTTAACAAGGCTGGTGCCTGTTTAGGATGCACATATAAGTAGTTCTTACTTAGGACTAAATCTTTGTGTAAAGAAGTTAATACTTTTAGCCAGTAGTTAGGTACTACATCTGGACCTGTGATTTTCCGCTAAGAAACTTTTCTTAATTTTGTTTAAATGTTCTGGCCTTTACTTCATCCCATTTCATAATCTAAACATTTAAGCTTCTTACCGATGTTCTTCGTTCCACATTGCTGCAGTCCTTACTATTGGGTAGTCCGCTGTCCCAGTCGGCCCGAATACCAGAGTATATGGCTGACGTCGGTCAGGGCGCATTAGACTGACGTCAGTACGTCAGGGTACTAATGCGCATGACCGACGTCATATCCTCAGTCTTTTGCCGCATGGTCCGATGCAGAAGCAGTTTTGCGAGTGCAGGTTGGCGTTCTGAAATATTTCCGAAACCGGAGTTTCAGACCGAATCAGAGTTGGCTAAGTACCCGCTGGGGAACATTTTGGTTTTTCTTGCCTCAGTATTTTACCGATGTCAGAAAAAGTGAATAACTGTATTTCTTGTGGGAAACAGATACCTTATAGGATTACCATACCTTGTGTATACCTTGTTTAGGGCCTGAGCACGACGTTGTTGGTTGCCGCCTTGTGCTAGGTTTAACAAACGCATCATTAAGAGGAGGTTAGACTGTGCCAGGTTAGTGTTTGGGAAACGTAATTATAAAATGCCGCCGGATGCTCCGACGCCCGCCTCCAAGAAGCGCAAGGACAAAACAGTGAAGCCTAGGGTTGATGAACCGCAGTCCCGGACGCCGGTTCTTTAGAAGGCTCAGTGGAGCCAGTGGTTTTGCCAGGAGTTTCTATGGAGTCTCAGGCAGAAACTTTATTGTTACAGGATGTGCCTTCTCAGGAGGTAGGCCAGGCTGAGGGGGCCTCTCAGGTAACTGTTCTTCCCTCTCTTCCCAAGGTAGTTAGAGCCTCTCCTTCTGTTGCCAAAATTTCTTTGAGAGGTAGGCCAAGTTCAGCTTCAGTGGGGGCTTCTCCTAGCATTTCGGGTTCTGTACCTAAGAAACATATGCTTAAAATGGCAGAAGATTTGATTACTATGATTAGAGGTTCTATGCCCCCTCCTGATAAGAGGCCTAGGGTGGAACCGAGTTTGATAGTTTTGAACAGGGTTCAGAGGCCCTGAGTCTTCTGGAAGATTTGCTGGAGTATCCTCCTTATTCTGATTCTGATGTCGATGATTCCACTCCTACAGCTTCTCCTCCTGAGGATTTCTCATTTTCAGAGACTCTGCATTCCATGAGGGAGCACTTTAAATGGGAAGGCCAGGATTACTCTGATTCCAGGAAAAGGCTTACGGAATTTTTGTTTTTACCCCAGCATAGGCCCTTACCTAAACCTCCTGTGTTGAATGTGGTGCAAGTTGTTTTGCACAGGCTTCCCTGAACCCTCCCTCTTTGCCTCCTGCTCCTGTTAAACCTGATACGTACTATAGGGTGCCCGCTCATAAGTATTTGTTTAAGAGTCCTAGGGCGGACCCAGAAACTGTTTCTCAGGGGCCTAAAGGTGTTAAGGCCTCTGTGGTTAAAAATCCTGTTCCCACTGATAAAGAGGCAAGGGCTTTGGATAGGTGGGGAAAGAAAGTGTATACTTCTTCCACTTTAGCCATGAGAGCGTTGAATTGTCAGTTTCACATGCTAAAATATCAAAATTATCTCGTTTCACAATTGAAATCTAAGGTGGATGCTTTATGAAGGGATTGAGTGTAAAGAGTTGCTGGATTTGGTTCATGTGTCGGAACAAGTGGGTAAGCATTCTTTGCAATGTGGTTTTGATGCTGTACAGGCCTCCTCGAGGGTGGCTGCCACTAGTTCTGTTCTTCGTGGCATGCCTGGTTGAGGGATCAGAATTTAGCTGAGCATGTTAAACAAGGATTTTGGATGCTCCTTTACAGTCTGATGTGTTGTTTGGTTCTGCCTGTGGAAGCAGTTTTAAAGAAAATGGAGGACAAAGCTAAGTCTATGCAAACTGTTAAAGATTTTTTGCAGGTGCAGCCACCGAAGTTTAGTAGAAATTGGCCTGCTAAGGGGTGGCCATTTCCTGCTTATGATTCCCAGTCTAGGGGTAGGTCTAGACGTGTAGGGGCAGAGCTCAAGGTTCTTTAGGCCTAGAACAGGGAGTTCACCTGCTCAGACTTCTGGTGAGGGCAGGGTCAGTCCTTTCAGAACAGACCCAATGATTCCAGCCTTTTCAGCTGCCAGTAGATTCTCGCCTGGCAGCTCCTTTGGGAGGAAGACTGTCTCTTTTCAAAGAAAATTGGGATTTAATTACTCAAGACAGATGGGTGTTGGATATCATTCACCACGGTTACAGGTTTTATTTCCATACAATGCCCCTTTCAAAGGCATGCCAGACGCCTCCTCCACAAAGAAAAGCGGCTCACAACCAAATTTCTCAGTTACTCCAGATGGGGCCCATTCAGCCAGTCCCTGTATCAGAAACGCGCCTAGGATTTTATTCTCACCTGTTCCTACTACCAAAGAGGGAACACGTGGAGACCAATTTTGATTTATCTCTTCTCAACACTTATCTGGACATTCCCAAGTTCAAGATGTTGACGTTACAACAGCTTTTACCTCTGCTGGGCAAAGATCACTGGATGGTAACTTTAGATCTCAAGGAAGCTTACCTTCATGTGCCTATAAGGCTAAGTTGCAGGAAGTATCTGCGGTTTCGAGCTGGAAATTCTCATTATCAGTTCTCTGCATTGCCCTTTGGCTTATCTATCATGCGCCCAGAGTATTCACAAAGGTTCTGGCTCCAGTGATAGCTTACTTCAGGCTACAAGGAATTCAAATCTATCCTTACTTGGACGACTGCCTGATTCTGGGTCAAGAAAAGGAAGACCTTCTACAGCATCTGGAATATGTTATAGCAGTGCTAAGATGCCTAGGTATTCTGTGAACGAAATAAAGTCCAGTCTAGTACCCTCTCAAGACATGTGCTTTCTGGGTGTGAGACTGAATACAGCAGCCCAGATGGCCTTGTTAACCCCGGACAAACCAAAGAGTCTATCACTTTACTTCCATCAACTATCTCATCAGTCCGTGCTGACTGCAAGGACAGTCCTTCAAGCATTAGGGTTCATGGCATCTTGTATTCTGGTGCTTCCCAATGCCAAACTGCATATGAGGAAGCTACAATGGTATCTCAAAAATGTATGGACACAGCACTGCCAGGATTTGGACACTGTCATTCAAATAATACCTTGCCTTCAAAAAAAGAATTTTTGTGGTGGGCTCAGGAATGTCACCTAAACAAGGGACTCTCTGTGACCCGCCAGAGGCGTAGTCAGATTTTAACGACAGATGCCTCGGACATTGCTTGGGGAGCTCATCTAAATGGAAAGTGGATACAAGACAAGTGGCCTGCCAGACTACAGCATCTACATATCAACATGAAGCAAACTGAACCATTTGGCTATGGCTTCTCCCAATATATCTTCCCACGTCAATTTCTTTCCACTCCACTAACTACCTTGATTGATTATAGCAAGCTCAGATGCTCATAAGAAAGTACTTATACAGCACAAACTTCTTCTTGTAACATTTGTTAATGTCTGGTATGCACTTCACAGATAAAGATTCTAGTTGTCTACTGATGTACTATGTTCTTCATCTGTAAATATGTTGTAAGTAATTGCTATGTAAATTGTTATTCACTATGCAATCCAATGTATATACTGTCTGTTTATTTTAACTGTGGAGCTTTTCTCCCCGGGCCTCTGCTGAAAATGGACCTACGTCCAGTCGGACACTCCGGTCAACAAATTTAAATAAATAAATAGTCACAAGGAAAGATGAACCAAAGGATTTTGCAAATTAGTTTTGCTAAGGAATACTTTAATTGCCTCTAGCTAGGAATGTAGTACATTTTCTTAGAGTACTCTTCCTGATCTAAGCTGTAACATTTAGCAGCCATGTGTCAAGTAAGTGCTTTGTCCTTCCATCACACAAATTAAAAGCCAAGGCTATGCTGACCCTTCTCAGCTACTTTTCAGACTGGAGAGCATTTCCTAACATCTGTGGTTGCTATGTAATCTCTCCTTGACTGCATAGCTTGTCATGCAAATCTGCCATAGTTCCAGCCTTCTGTAAAGTCATAAGTACTGGCTTGAGATGGGGAATCACTTTCAATCCTCGTGCATGTGATTAGAAATATGCAGAAGTCTGCTGTGTCATCATAGGGCATCAACATGGACTGTATAAAACACTGCTCTACCGATGCCTCCAACGTCCATGAAGATTATGTCTGGTGGTATGTGGAATGAGGTAGACCTTAGTCCCTTTGCTGATGCAAAATGCCTGGGAAACACATGCATCTTCCTATCTAAAGGAAGCCAAACAGATTTCATGCTTGACACCAGATCCCTCTTCCTCATGGTCTGCTTTTCCTCTGTTAGGATTGGAATCAGGTTCTGGTGGTGGAGGTCTGGCTTTATTGCTGCCTTGGATGAGACAAGTGATCATCTAAGAAATATCCTAGTTATATTCAGCACTATTAAGGTTTAGGTCCCTTGCCCATCCTCAGTGGACAACAAAGCTTTCTATACATCTTGTAAGTATAGAAGAATTTGATTTCTCTAGAATGGAAGTACCATTTTGTGATCTCATACTTCTAGCCATCTGACCATGCTGTGGATCTATGAACTGCCCCATCTGGGCTCTGGTGTTGCCACTGCATTACTTCTGCTGTGCATTGGCATCTGAATGAACATGTAGACACTGGCCTATATTCCTGTCAGGCTAATTACAGTGTAATATCTGTTAGTAAAGGAAGCCTACAGCTCCTCAATTACCTTGTTGAGTACTTATTTGCTTTAAAATAAGTTAAACATTATTTTACAGATTGTGACCTATGTCCCATTAATCCAGCTAGCACAAAAATCATTTAATTCAGAATATGTCTGAGTACTAATATATAGTATTAATTGTTGATCCATGTAATTGTCAACATGCGTAATGTCAACACACATGTTGGGGGAAAAAAACATTGGTACACTACAATGCATGCTCCTAAGGTAATCTTAAGAATGTGCAAAATAAGTGTTTTTTTTCCAGGGGTTCAGTTCCCCCTGCACCAACCCCATTTCGGAGGTCACACAATCCTCATGGAAAGGACTCCTTAACCTGTCAGTCGCACTCAACCTTTGACCCATCTGTCTGTCGCCCAAAGTGGGTCAAAAATGCAGAGCTCAATGAAAGTAAAGGTCAAGCCATGCTGACCAAAGATACATTGGTAGATAGACTTATACTGCTTACTTGATTAAAAAAGTTCAGAATGTATATACAAAATATCCACGTTCTTGTTAGAATATTATAATGAAAGACACGCAAAGCATCTGATAAAATATTTTTGAAAAAGGATAATTTCCCTACCACTGACCAGGACTATAATTCTTGTTCTAAGTGACCACAGTGTTCCTGATCCAAGTGGCAATGGTTCTAAGTGACCGCAGTGTTCCTGATTCAAGTGGCAATGGTAAGGAGGAAAATACCATGGCAAATTTACTCTTGGCATTTGCATTAAGCCTGCCTGTCCTATAGTTCCTAGCTCAGTATTCGCATTTGGTAAGTGAAACCTTTCAGCTCAAGTTCTATTATACACATTAATATCCCAGGCTGATATTTTTTGGTGCTGCAGCTTTCCTGCTTTAAATGTTGCTTTTGCACATTTATCAAGCACAAATGACATTCTTATATCATCTAAGAAAGGTTTGATGACCTTCAGTTGTGGCTTCAGCACCTCATCTGATGAACTATACAGTTTTAGATCATCCACAAAAAGAAAATGAGAAGTCTTTACACTTTGTTGTTGTCTGTGAGCCAAACTGTAAACACAACCTAATTTGTTATATAGACAGCTTGATGAGTTAAGGGCAAGACAAAACAGCAGCGGTGACAGTCACCCTGGAATATTCCCCTTTGAAATGTTATCCCTGGGATAATAATTTCTCCTTTATCAATTCTTAGCTGCAAAGTGGTTTGCCACTCTCATTGTCACTGTAATCTGATTGATCAGTGTAGGGTGAATCTTGTATATATCTGTAAGCATTCCTTTATCCAGCAATCTGAGATGCTGTCAAATGCTTTTTTGCATGCCATACTTAGCCTTCCTTTTATTTTTTTTTTTTAGCTCCTCCATTATGACTTTATTAAACACTAAATGATCCTTTGTTGCATATAAGGTTCTTTTGTTATCCTTTTGTTCTATTGCCATAATTGAGTTGTATATCTGCCATCATCAATTCCAATATATAGCTTATATCACTGGAGGGAAAGGTATTAGTCTGTGGTTTTTAGAATATGTTGCAGGTTCTATGTTGAGGAGGGGTATTGTTTTTCCTGTTAACAAGGCTGGTGCCTGTTTAGGATGCACATATAAGTAGTTCTTACTTAGGACTAAATCTTTGTGTAAGGAAGTTAATACTTTTAGTCAGTAGTTAGGTACTACATCTGGACCTGTGATTTTCCGCTAAGAAACTTTTCTTAATTTTGTTTAAATTTTCTGGCCTTTACTTCATCCCATTTCATAAT